>NC_143151.1:1204613-1371739 GCF_041381405.1 Jatropha curcas | reverse complement strand
AAAAAAAAAAAAAAAAAAAATTTGCAGGAGAAGAAGAAGAAGAAGACGATCTAATAACATCATATGTTTACTTATTTTATAAAATGGTTTATCTAGTTATTTATTGTTTTGCAGGGTCGTCAAGAAAGCATATAACAATAGGTTAGCTATATATCTAACCTCTTAACTTTTATATTCTGTTAGTTGCTTATTTCGAAAATTATTTTTCTTGACAGGAACAGTTTTTTCTACGCAGGTGTAATCCTAGGTTCAATCCTTCTTGCTGCAGCAGCCAGTCTACTTTACCGCTTATATAGCTCCAAGAAAAGAGACAGAGAGTATCAGTCCAAGATTGAAAAATTTTTAGATGACTACAAATCTTTGAAGCCTACAAGATATTCCTATGCTGATATTAAAAGGGTTACGAACCAGTTCAAGGAAGAATTAGGCCAAGGAGCTTATGGAACTGTGTTCAAAGGAAAATTATCTGATGAAATTCTAGTAGCTGTTAAGTTACTAAACAATTCAACAGGAAATGGAGAGGAGTTTGTCGATGAAGTCGCAACAATAGGCAAAATCCACCATGTAAATGTTGTTCGCTTAATTGGCTTTTGTGCTGATGGGTTTATAAGAGCTCTGGTTTATGAGTACTTACCAAATGATTCATTACAGAAATACATAACTTCTGCTGATAACTCGAACAAGAATTTTCTTGGTTGGAAAAGACTACAGGACATAACACTCGGAATTGCTAAAGGGATTGAGTATCTTCATCAAGGATGCGATCAAAGAATCCTTCATTTTGATATAAAACCGCACAATATCTTACTAGACCATGACTTCAACCCAAAAGTCTCTGATTTTGGTCTAGCCAAGTTCTGTGCAAAAGATCAGAGTGCAGTGTCAATGACAACAGCTAGAGGAACCATTGGGTACATAGCACCGGAAGTTTTCTCAAGAAACTTTGGGAATGTTTCTTACAAATCAGATGTTTATAGCTTTGGAATGTTGGTGTTAGAAATGGTTGGAGGAAGGAAGAATGTGGAAGCAACAGAAGAAGGCGATGATGAGCAAATATATTTTCCAGAATGGATATATAATCTTTTAGAAGAAGGAGATGATCTTAGGTTCGAGATCGAAGAAGAAGGAGACACTAAAATTGCAAAGAAACTTGCAGTTGTTGGACTTTGGTGCATTCAGTGGAACCCAGTAGATCGTCCTTCCATGAAAGTTGTTGTTCACATGTTGGAAGGAGAAGGAGAGAATTTACCAGTACCTCCTAATCCTTTTAGTTCTGGAACTTCAACAAGAACAAATGCAAGAATAGCAGGGAGACTACTGCACCGGAAATTGGAAGCTATATCAGAAATAGAGTAAAAAAGTCATGAACTGAGGTCATCTTCATAAATTGTAAATCAGGAAACATCCCACATTTACAATTGTTTTGTCTTGTAATTCTCAGCTGAATATGTAATGAAAATTTATTAATAAAAAATTAAAGAATAATATAAAAATAGGTAGATGACAATGGAAAGAATAAATGATATGAAAATAGCAAAATGGGGTACCCATTTTTCCTTTGCCTTCTCGACTTCTATAAAATTAGTACTAAAAGATTCATCGTTTCGAGCAATTAATACTTGATAGTATAATCTCTCTGAAATTCACATACTGGTCATTAGTTTGTCATCATTAACTTGTTCTTCCTCTCCTTACAAGAAATGGCAATTTCAGCGGTAATGATACTATTCGACTATCTGCCAGCAACAAAAATGGGAAAAATGAGCTGGAAGTTCCCGCTTTTGTAGAACCTATTAATGATCCCCCATTTATTAACGTCCCGAAGTTCATCATATTGGAGGGAAATGCCGGTGAATCCAGATCTTTAACAAAGCTAGAGACAAGTTCGAGTTCTGTGTTGGAGATCCGGATCTTCTCAACTTCCCTGGTATACATACATGAACATTTTCTTTAACCATCGAGTTAGGATGTTTGAGAATATTATGCATAATTTAGAGAGAATTATACTTCCTTCAGAGAATATTTATCGATCTGATGCAAATTGCTTTAGTATCTCAATCAGTGTTTCTGATCAATTGAATACTATAATGAAGGAATTTGATCTTCATCTTGTGGGTTAAAGCCAGTGGAGTTAGATTTTGGGGAACCATTAATGATTGCAACCATGTCTTGCAACATTTGTTTTATAACGTGAGTAAGCTCATTTACAGATGTCTTATAAGAAAACATGAATTCTGTGCTAATATATGAAGTGTGAAAAAGGTTCTTTAGAATTTTTTTTTACTAATATTACATTCTTTCCGAAGTAGAGGGTGGAGAACATGGTGCTGTTTTAACAGTGAAATTAAATGATATGGGAAACTATGGTTGTTATTCAGATTGCAGTGAAAGGATTTCAATGCCTTTGCAAGCTGAGGCTACTGTAAATCTTATGCGAAGAAGGCCATGAGTTCATTAGCAGTACACAGTAAGTGAAAGTTTATAAATTTCGTTCCACCGTATGAATTCTATTTGACTGCCATGTTTGGCAATTCATGCCTGTGTATTTTGGAAATCTGATCCGCTTTACCAATTGTAGAGTTATCGATTTTATGAGCAGTGTACTATGAAATGCTGCAATGCAAGGATTTGCTAGAGAAATTGTTGGTTTCAATTTAGTAATTATATTAAAATCAAATCAATTCCATTGTGTGTGTGCAGCCCTTGGATCGGTTGTCTTCATTGAGTTTCTTATGGTGCTTTCTCTTGGAGTAGCTCTTCTATTCGTCACATTCAAGTGTGCTTTCCTTCTCATAAAAGAAAGAAAAGGCCGCAAAATCCAGAATTCTCAGCAGTCTACTCTGCAGAATATCCAGAAGGAATCAGTGAGCGACTGTTGGTTTTTCATATATATTACATTGTTAAATATTGCTCTATCGATGATTTATTTGGTGAAATTTTCAGTCTAAAATGCTTGAATTCTCATATGCGGTCAAGTAACAAGACATCAACTTAGTTCACCAGCTGTTGTTCAAGACTTCTTTCACATCACACTCAACCTTCCAACTTTCCACAACGGTAATAGGCAAACGACAAGTAATAAATGAGTTCCAGGTTTTCTCATATATTTTTCTTCACTAACACAGCATTTTCATAAATGTGCAGCTCCCATCATCGGTAAAGAATCTGGCGAGGCTATATGTGGTCCATCTGAGTCTACTCGTGTTAACCATCCGCAGACTCTGCCTAGCTTCATGCCACTTGCTATGGAGAAGGGGTTCTAAAATAGGCCTAAAGGAGCATAAGGTATCTGTTCAGCTTTATGTGTTGCTTTATTTAGTTGCAGTGACTTAGATCACTTATGTAAATTACCTTTGGCATTTGCTTTATGATGTTTCAATCCTTTAGCTGCTAGACTTGCCGTTTCGAGTATTATAAACTCACTGGTTAAACATAGAGAACCATTGCAGAAACAATATCAGCACAAAGATTTTAGCAGATCAAAATAGATAAAAAGAGGAAGAACACTTGCATTTCATCTTATGGATATAAAACCGGCCTGGAAGGCATTAGTAGACTTGCTAAATCTCCTTCTAGATTTTCTTTGGGGGACTGGGATTTTCTTTGTAGATTCTTGCTCATAACCGTGTTGTTTCCAAAGACTTGGCAGGACAGAGTCAATTTCTATAATTTGAAATTAATAAATTTTATTAAAAATGTGGAGGAATTAAAATGAAATGATATTATTAAAATAAAAAAATCTAATAATTATTAAATTTCACTATAATAATAATAATTATTGAGTGAATAATTGAAATTAAGTATTATATTAACCCTTTATCTTGCTATCATTCAAGTTAAAAGAAGATATGAATTCAATAAAGGTTAATAGAAAATATTTAAATAACAATAATTATTTTTATGTTGATAATATTATAGTGATTTTCAATGAATTTCGCATATGAAAATTTTAGTAAATATATTTTTTAATCTTGCTGAAAATGTGAATTATTGAATAAAATTATTTAAACATAGATGCCCATTACAAACACTAGCAGCTAAAAGTTTTTTTAGCAAATTTGTTAAACTCCTTCAATAACTGCATGATTCTGCAAAATCAACCGGCGTGGATGATGTTTCTCCTTCATCTTTAGCAAGTGATTCTGCAAAATCAACTTGCATGGATGATGATTCTCCTTCATCTTTAGCAAGTGATTCTGCTGGATATAAAACTGGCCTGGGAGGCAATTGTAGATTTTCTAAATCTCCTTCAAGCATCTCTATAACTTTGTTCATTGGAGGACGATCAGAAGGTTTCATCTGAATGCACCATAATCCTGTTATAATCATTTTTCTTGCTATTTTATTTTCCTCCTCTGTTGCATCTTCTACTTCCAACTCTCCATTAGATAGTCTGTCGTAAACCCAAAATGGATAGTATACTTCACTTAAATCAGCCGTTGCTTTGGCATTCAATTTCTTCCTTCTTCCTGTCATTTCCAGTAACAACATTCCAAAACTATACACATCAGCTTTGTACGAGACACGGCCGATGTTTTTGTAGAACAACTCCGGTGCCATATATCCTATTGTTCCTCTAGCTGCTGTAAGAGATGCAATGCTACCTTTTGTTGGATACAATTTAGCAAGCCCAAAATCAGAAATTTTTGGAGTGAAATTTTCATCAAGAAGAATGTTATGAGGTTTGATGTCAAAATGAAGGATTTGCATTTCGCAACCTCGATGTAGATATTCAATGCCACGAGCCACTCCTTGAGAAATCTGATATAGTTTTTCCCAACATAAACTGACATATCCTTGTCGAGAAAATATGTATTTATCAAGAGATCCATTCGATAAGAATTCATATACAAGAGCGCGCTTTGTTCCTTCAACACAAAACCCAATTAATTTTACCACATTAGCATGGTGAATTCTCCCAATTGTAGCAACTTCATTGATAAAATCTTGTCCATTTGCTTTAGATTTACCCAACATCTTTATTGCTGCAAATTGGCCGCTGCGAAGCTTTCCTTTATACACACAGCCAAAGCCTCCTTCACCCAGTTTTTCTTTGAACCCTCCAGTCATCTTCTTAATGTCTGAGTAAGCATATCTTATTGGCATTAGATTATTGTGGCTCTGCAGAAATTCTTCAATAGTGTTGTATCCTGATAAATGCCTTCTTCTCCATTTATAGATCAGAAATGCAGTAACAAATGGAGTCCCACATAAACACCTTGCAACAAGAAACATTCCTGCATGAAATTTATAGAAGCATTCAAGATAGACAAAATTTGTGGCTTTGCCATCTCTTTTAACATTTCTATGTTAATGTTTCTTATATAATCTTACTTTTTTTTTCTTGTAGAAGAATAGAAAAAAATGAAAGGAGTTCTTACCAGCTGGCATCAATATGAGGAAAAGGATAACTGCAGGAATCATACACAAGGGAAATTACTAATATTACTATAAACTATATTGTAACATGTAATTATGTACACAGATAGAGAGAGAGAGAGAGAGAGAGAGAGAGAGAGAGGGTCTTACCTTGGACTGGATCACTGATATCTTCATTATAATAAAGTAAAAAATAACATCAATCAGTATTAGAGGATCTTAATCTATATTTTTCATAAATAGGATAGCATCTCATTTCATGAACCTGAGCGATAGCACTGAGTATGGTTTCTGGCGTCGAGGTAGCAACCACAGCCGTCACATTTGTGTATACATTTGATATTGAACCATGAGATCTCAAATCCAAATGCTAACTCTCGATGAATATCAACGAAAGAGACATTCTTCTTCTTGATATTAAAATCTTTTGCTGCAGGAAACAAAGACACTGTCTCTATGCTGCATGAGTCCATCAAAGCAGATACTGTCAAGTCGTCTATATTCAGACAAGAAAAGTATTCCATCTTCAAATGAGATCCAGAAGAGTCATTGACTCCACTTTTAATGCAATAAGAAGCACTACTATCCACATAACTAAGAGGGTGGAACACTGGATTTAGGCACTCGATGAAAAAAATTGGCTGCGATAACCTGGGATATCTTTCTGAATCTGCCCATTTGTATTTGAAATTGGAATATGGACGAAATCCACAAACATGCGTAAGTTCAGACTCAGGTACGGGAAATTGTGGAATGGAGAAGTAATCATGTTGATCAAGACCAGCATCTACTAGTCGGAGGGTGAAGTTATCGTAGTTGATTGCCCGCACATAGTATCTTCCTTCATTTAGATACAGTACTGTAACATTATTTTCACAAGATAGGCTATATCTATCTCTTCCGCAGTTGCTTGGATCGGTTTCCAGCCGGAAAGGGTAAGTAATGTTAGAGATATTGCCACATGAAGAAGGGGCGCAATGACTGTTATCTCTACCATAACAGGTTTGGGGGAAGAAGACTACCAGGAAAGCAAAGAGTAGGAGCCTTTCTCTAGCCATTATTAAAGTAGTTTAATAAAGGATAATCTTTCTAAGTGAAAACAGTCCAGAGGAACCGATGTACGATGTACAGATAACAAAAAAATGAAGCATCTTTTTGATATGAAATGGATATATCCGTGGACTTCTGACTTATGAGATAATAAAATATTATAAAACCTTTACCAAGAATTGGCAAGTAAAGTTAGTCAAAGTCAGCGAAAAATATTGTTGTCAGTACGGGCGGATCTAAGATGAGGCACTTGCCTCCACTGGATTTTTACGGTTCAATTTTTTACATTTTAGTGTATATAATTTTGTTAATTTATATTTATTCCACTAAATTTTTACTTTTTACCCTCACTAATTAGATTTTCTGGATTCACCCTCATTATTAGCTGTTAAATGTTAGGTCTGTTTGGCAAACTACAAAATTAACTGTTTTGATAATTATTAGCAGTTTTAATAATGTTTACCTTAACCTTTAAAAAGTAGCTGAAACGCTATGTTATCGAATGTTATTTTTTTTAAAAGAACAAAGAAATCATAATATTAATCAGAAATCATAATATCACTGCATGCTATAAAATAGAGTCAAAATGCTAAAAGCTACTCAAAAAACTATTACTAAACAACGCCGTTAGATGTTATATGATAATTATTAGTTGTTTAAATAGCAGTTGAAAGCGGAAATGTTTGGTAAAACAACTATTCACTTAGAATTTTGACTAATTCAAAACACTACATTCAAAATTTTATTGCCAAACACGGCCTAAGATTTTATCACAGCCATATCTTTTTAAATTTTTGTGAAAAGTGGTTTTATTTTTTTGATTGCCATTGGAATAAAACTGAGAACTTTTACTTTTTTTTGTTCGTTTAAAATTTGGTTCAGTGATATTCAAATTCATAGAATAATTTTACAGTTGTTTTGTCTTGTAGTTCTCAGCTGAGCATGTAATGAAAATTTATTAATAAAAAATTAAAGAATAAAATAAATATAGGTAGATGACAATGGAAAGAGTAAATGATATGAAAACGTCAAAATGGGGTACCCATTTTTCCTTTGCCTTCTCCAACTGGGGCAGGCAAAATTATAGAAGAAGCAAAGCTGCTTACTTTGAATTCCTAACCAAGGCAAAACTTGGTAGAGGCGACAATGGAGTTATTTATTAGAATTGGCTATCTTTATAGATCTTTCTTCATTATAATTATCTTTGTTGACCTTGGATTATGCTTTAATGGTCATCCCAACTGCAAAGAATCAAAATGCAACCGCCATGGCCCCGCCGTCCGATTCCCCTTCCGAATAAAAAACCGGCAACCTGATCACTGCGGCTATCCTGAATTTGGCTTCGATCTATCTTGCACAGAAAACAAAGAGACGATGATCCAACTTCCAGATTCAGTTGAACTCTTAGTCAAAGATATCGATTATGTTTCTCAAGTAATTTACACAACCGATCCACAAAATTGCCTTCCCAAACAGCTTTCGAATTTCAATTTATCTGGTTCTTCCTTCCGGTTTCTGAACGAGGATTCGAATAGCTTTGTCTTGTTTAAGTGTCCTAAAGGAAGCAGTGAGTTTCTGCAGATGCCTTGTGCTAGTGCTAACGAGTACCAAATTAACTTCTTTTATTCAGACATTTCTATTGATAATGTCGGCTTGTTATATTGTACAAAGATGTATGATGTTTTGCCATTTCCGAGTGAAATGATTGACGGAGGAGGTAATATTCTTCATTTGACTTGTATAATCCAAGTTGTGGATTTTGTGCAGCGCAAGGTAAATACTGCAGATTGAAGGCTAATAGCACTCAATTTGAGACGGAATATTCTGGCAAGCATGAAAGTAAGTTTCGGTTCTGCAAATTTTGTTTTTCAATTTTTCTATAATTTTGAAACTGTTACATGGGATGGAAAGAAAAAGATTTAATCGTTGGATCAGTAGTCTTAAGGGCATATGCCTATAAAGTGTTTGTGGTTTTGTCTATGAGATGGAAAGAGTTAAATAGCAAAGACATAGCAATTATAGTTGTTGATGCTTTTGATAAAAAAGTTTATGTATTTCAAGAACTGGGGAAAAAAAAAAAGGATAAAATTTAATCACTGAATAGTTTAATCATTGCCGGAGATTATTCTATTAAAGGTTGAACTCTTGCCAGATCTTCTCTTACTAGCAGGTTTTTGCAACTGTAGTTGTTGAAGCTTTTAGCAAAAGTTTGTGTCTTTCAGGAATAAGAAAAGAACAAGTTATCATCAAACCTGTAATGTTTGCTAGGGATACTTGCCAAAATTCCTCATAACAGAAGCATTACACAATCTATGACGAAATATATTGATTATGTGATACAAGCTAATAATATTAATATCTTTTGCAGAGTGTCTACAAAATTCTTGGCTTTAGGTTAGTCATTTAGTGCTTTTAAGTTTTTTTTTTTGGTTATTATGAATCCAAAAGAAAAATAATACACTAGTTTTATTTATTTAACATCATTGAAATTTATTTGGCATGACCACGGTTCGGTTTCAAATCGAAACAAAACTAAAATTGAATTAATCAAAATCAACAATAAATCACGGTCAACGATTTCCAGTTTTAAATTGAAACAATGCGTTTACTGTATGATTTCAATTCTTTATTTTTTAAAATCGACACCGATGATTTTAGTTTAGAACCGAGATTATGGTTTAAAATCGCGAAAATTAAATTTTCAAATAAACTCTCAAATTAATTTTTGTTTTATTCAATACTACTATTTATTGTTATTATTTATTCAAGATATAAAACTAAGAAAAAAAATAAAAAAAATTTTGAAAAAATTATCTAATTTTGATTTCAAATTAGAACGGAACTGCAATTGGCAGTTAAAACCATCTTATAAACTACTTGAAAGTGTTTTGGTTTTATTCTTTTTTATAACCAGAATTTCAGTGATTTTGGAACCTTGGTCATACCTAAATCTAGGGATGAGTAAATGTCGGTTTGATTAGAACATATCCGAAACCAAAGCTGAAAATATAAAATCGAACTTTTCTGATCAGAATTGAATCGAATTGAAATTGTCACTCGAATCGAATCAACTCGAATTGGAATAATTAGTTTGGTCGATTTTGATATGTTTTAAGCTTGATCGATTAGTGTCTTTAAAACCAAGCCTAACTACTGATAACTTCAGTTCAAATTGACTAAGCAGGCAAACTTGAATCCCCTTTGAGTGGATTGACCAAACCAAATTGAAGCAGAGATAAAATATAAAGCGAAACTTTTCTTATTGAAATAAAATCGAACTGAAATTGATATGTAAATTGAATTGAAATTGATATCTGAACTAAACCGACTCGAACTGAAATAATTGATTTGGTAAACTTTGATCTATTTTAAGTCTAATCGGTTAATTTTTGTAAAACCAAGCTGAACCATCAATAATTTCAATACAAATTGATTAAGCCGACAAAATTAAATGCCCTTTGAGTGGTTGACCGAACCTAACCGAAACGAAACAGTTCGATCTTCGGTTCGGTCAGATGTTTTGCACCCCTTACCTAAATCTATGGATTTATATCTATCAAAATATCTATAGGTTTTTTAATTCTTGAATCTTGATATTTTTAATATCTCCATCCAAATATTATTATATATATCCAAAGGGCTTCGAAAAGTTACTGTTGCCATAACAGTGCTTTCCCACTCTGCCCTTTTATTATCTATTAATTACACACCGCCTTTTTATCTATTAATTAATTACTGTCACAACCATAATATAGTCGCCATGTGTAAGACAGTTGTTGCCATTTTACAATCTAACCATTTTATTTGCAATTAATTATATTTCTGCCCAAAGATATTTTTTCTTTTAATTCTTTTATTATTCTTTAATTATATTCTTACCACAATAATATTTTTCTCACTTAACCCTCATATTGTTTTTTCATTATACTTTTGTCCAACATTATTTTCCCACTTAAACTACTTTATTATTCTTTAGTTATATTCATGCCATAGCTTAAATTTTGTTAAAATTTATCAAATTAAATTTTTTTAATTTATATAAGTAAAGCTTAATATGTGTTTTTCGTTGCATTTTTTAAATGCATAATTATAAATTATTGAATAGTTATTTTTTAATATATATAATTAATGTACCGTTGACTAAATGTGGACATTGTTGAAATTCAAAATTTTTGGTAGTTTTACGTACATATACATTATATGTATGCATATCTATTTATATATGTCAATTAATTATAAATATAAATGTCTTTAATGGTTATTTAAATTATTAATTTCATTAATAATCCATTTAATTGTTATTTTATTTTTCAAAATATTTAAAATTATTATATGATGACAATAAAATTGTATTGTAAAAGATTTATAATAAAATTGTGCCAATTAAAGCAAAAACACACATACATAAATTTGTAAGTGTATTTGATTAAAAAAATATTTTGCAGTGACAAATATTTTGAAAAAATAGCATTATGATACTGTATAAATAATTAAATATTATTGCGACTCCTTATAATCATGAGTGTACAGTGTTCATAATGTTTTCTATAAATTGAATTATTATATATGAAGTTAACAATTGTAAATTATCATATATAATATTTTGTGATATTATATTTCGTTATATTAATTATAACACGATTTTAAAATTATATTTAAAAATATATAATTCCGTTATATTATAACACGATTTTAAAATTATATTTAAAAATATATAATTTGTGATAAATAATGAGGGGTAGAGTTACATACCCGTTTATTGCTTAAATTGAAAGTAGAAATCGGTCAATAGTAAGCAAGTCAAGTCAACAAGTAATATTGATTAGAAAACTGGTTCACTTTGATAGCAGAAACATAAGAATTTGAAGAGTCAATTATCAATAAATTTTAAACTATTAACACACATATTTATTTAAAATTTTATTAAAATATCCGTACATACATAAATTTTAAATTATCTAAATTTTAATTTATTTAAAATATATTTTTTATCAACTAAATGAGTAGAGGTATATCAAACCCATCTAATATAAGAGGTAACGACAAATAGATATCTAGGATTTTAAATCAATATCCCTAGCCGTATGTATTATTAATAATAATTTCATTATTCATATTCGTTTCAAATCTATTTATAACTATCTTTATACTTATTAAACGGATCAGAGTGGATACGTACTCTAAAATATCGATGCCACTTTTATTTCTATTCAAAAGAATTTTCCCCATTGCAAAAAGTCATGGATAATCTATCAAGCCATTTTTAAAACCACACATGTCTTTGTCTTAGCATTAATTGCAAGATTAAGATTTTCTGGTAAGACTCACTGCCGATAGATTATATTTGTAGTTGGCATCCGTGTAATTATATTTTTCGACATTGTAATGCATAAATTTTATTTTTATTAGATTGCCATTCAAACTTATAATGTTGAAAGTTTTGGTGACTGTAAATGGAAGCAAGTAATTGATTAGTCATTGATCTCTGGTTAGCTACAAGAAGTCAAGTTTGAACCCTTGTTTGTAGATTCTTGCTCACAACCGTGTTTTTTGTTTTCCAAAGACTTTTCTTTGTAGATGGGTTGGACACTTGGCATGACAGAGTCTATTAGACTTGAACCCTTATTTACTTAAGCATATATATTAAATATTATTATAAAACAATTTGAAATTAATAAATTTTATTAAAAACATCGGAAGAATTAAAATGAAATGACATTATTAAAATTAGTTTTAGCTTAGGGCTGCAGTTGTCTATCAGCGGTAGTCCTTACCTCCTACTTTCTATTATCTCTTTTACTTCACATTTTTTTTCTTTTAATCTTCTTTTGCTTTAATAAACTCAAATCTATTTTTCTTATTCTTTTTTATTTTGTTATTATTGTTTGTCTCCATATTTAGAGTATTTTTTTTGTCCCTTCTTTGGAGGATTTATTACTAAATAAAACTATAATATTTGATTTTATTTGGTTATAAACTTTAGATCTTAATTTGTAGTGTGGATCTTCGATCGATGGAGCCTGTTAATGCGACATGCTCCTCTATTGATGCTATTGACGTATAGCGGCGAAAACTTATATGTATTCATCATATGTTGCAAATTATTGAAAAAACAATTCAGTTATCGAAAATCCGAAGGAGTTATTATTTTGATGTCTAAATCATTTAAAAGACCAGTTGCTATTACAAAAGGTTTATATTTTTTGGTGAAAATCAACTCCAAATGGAAAGATTTAACATTATATTTTTTAGTTTTAGTTTCATTATTCAAAATTATTTCATTAAAAGATAAACAAACTCTATTAACTACTGATAGTAAATTCTATATCCGGTCTATATGCTTATATGTAATTCTTAATATTATTATTAGTAAATTTGGAAGAAGAAACTGCTAAATTATTATTAAGGTTAAAAAGCAATACATCATGAATAAAAGCTGGAGGGTTAGCGATTCACTCCACATGACCGGGCAGAGCTTGAGCTAAGAAATGAGCCGCTTGATTCGCTGATTTTTAAAAAAAAGAATAATGAAGTACATTTAAAAAAAATGACATTATTGAAATTTATTAAAATAAAAATCTTATAATTATTAAATTTCACTATAATAATAATCATTTAGTGAATAATTGAAATTAAGTATTATATTAACCCTTTATCTAGCTATCATTCAAGTTAAAAGAAGATACGAATTCAATAAAGGTTAATCAAAAAGATTTAAATAACAATAATAATTTTTATGTTGATAATATTATAGTGATTTTCAATGAATTTCGCATATGAAAATTTTAGTAAATATATTTTTTTAATCTTGCTGAAAATGTGAATTATTGAATAAAATTATTTAAATATAGATAACCATTACAAACACTATCAGCTAAAAGTTCTTTTAGCAAATTTGTTAAACTCCTTCAATAACTGCATGATTCTGCAAAATCAACTGGCATGGATGATGATTCTCCTTCATCTTTAGCAAGTGATTCTGCAAAATCAACTGACATGGACGATGATTCTCCTTCATCTTTAGCAAGTGATTCTGCCGGATATAAAACTGGCCTGGGAGGCAATTGTAAATTCTCTAAATCTCCTTCAAGCATCTCTATAACTTTGTTCATTGGAGGACGATCAGAGGGTTTCATCTGAATGCACCATAATCCTGTTACAATCATTTTTCTTGCTATTTTATTTTCCTCCTCTGTTGCATCTTCTATTTCCAACTCTCCATTAGATAGTCTGTCGTAAACCCAAAATGGATAGTATACTTCACTTAAATCAGCCGTTGCCTTGGCATTCAATTTCTTCCTTCTTCCTGTCATTTCCAGTAACAACATTCCAAAACTATACACATCAGCTTTGGACGAGACACGGCCGATGTTTTTGTAGAACAACTCCGGTGCCATATATCCTATTGTTCCTCTAGCTGCTGTAAGAGATGCAATGCTACCTTTTGTTGGATACAATTTGGCAAGCCCAAAATCAGAAATTTTCGGAGTGAAATTTTCATCAAGAAGAATGTTATGAGGTTTGATGTCAAAATGAAGGATTTGCATTTCGCAACCTCGATGTAGATATTGAATGCCACGAGCCACTCCTTGAGAAATCTGATACAGTTTTTCCCAACATAAACTGACGTATCCTTGTCGAGAAAATATGTAGTTATCAAGAGATCCATTCGATAAGAATTCATATACAAGAGCGCGCTTTGTTCCTTCAACACAAAACCCTATTAATTTTACCACATTAGCATGGTGAATTCTCCCAATTGTAGCAACTTCATTGATAAAATCTTGTCCATTTGCTTTAGATTTACCCAACATCTTTATTGCTGCAAATTGGCCGCTGCGAAGCTTTGCTTTATACACACAGCCAAAGCCTCCTTCACCCAGTTTTTCTTTGAAACCTCCAGTCATCTTCTTAATGTCTGAGTAAGCATATCTTATTGGCATTAGATTATTGTGACTCTGCAGAAATTCTTCGATAGTGTTGTATCCTGATAAATGCCTTCTTCTCCATTTATAGATCAGAAATGCAGTAACAAATGGAGTCCCACATAAACACCTTGCAGCAAGAAACATTGATCCTGCATGAAATTCATAGAAGCATTCAAGATAGACAAAATTTATGGCTTTGCCATCTCTTTTAACATTTCTATGTTAATGTTTCTTATATAATCTTACTTTTTTTCTTGTAGAAGAATGGAAAAAAAAGAAAGGAGTTCTTACCCAATTGCATCGATAGGAGGAATTCGAATAGGATATCCACTGGAATCATATACAAGGGAAATTACTAATATTACTATAAACTATATTGTAACAGTAATTATGTATACAGAGAGAGAGAGAGAGAGAGAGAGAGAGAGAGAGAGTGGGTCTTACAGAATTCCAAATTGTAATCGTCAAAGCATTGAGTATGAATTTTGGAGTGGAGGTAGCAGCTTCTGATGCCACATTTGTGTATACAGTTGACATTGAACCATGAGATCTCAAATCCAAATGCTAACCTTTGATGAATGTCAATGAAAGAGATATCCTTCTTCTTGATATTAAAATCTTTTGCTGCAGGAAACAAAGACACTGTCTCTATGCTGCATGAGTCCATCAAAGCAGATACTCTCAACTCGTCTATATTCAGACAAGAAAAGTATTGCATCTTCAAATGAGATCCAGAAGAGTCATTGGCTCCACTTTTAATGCAATAAGAAGCACTACTATCCGCATAACTAAGAGGGCGGAACACTTGATTTAGGCACTCGATGAAAAAAATTGGCTGCGATAACCTGCAGGGATATTTTTCTGAATCTGCCCATTTGTATTTGAAATTGGAATATGGTTGCATTTCATAAACATCCTCAAGTTCAGACCCATATAAGGGAAATTGTGGAATGGAGAAGTAATCCAGTTGATCAAGACCAGCATCTACTAATCGGATGGTGAAGTTATTGTAGTTGATTGCCTGCACGTAGTATCTTCCTTTATTTAGATACAGTACTGTAACATTATTTTCACAAGATAGGCCATACCTACGGTCTCCGCAGTTGCTTGGATCGGTTTCCAGCCGGAAAGGGTAAGTAATGTTAGAGATATTGCCACATGAAGAAGGGGCGCAATGACTGTTATCTCTACCATAACAGGTTTGGGGGAAGAAGACTACCAGGAAAGCAAAGAGTAGGAGCCTTTCTCTAGCCATTATTAAAGTAGTTTAATGAAGGATAATCTTTCTAAGTGAAAACAGTCCAGAGGAACCGATGTACAGATAACAAAAAAATGAAGCATCTTTTGATATGAAATGGATATATCCATAGACTTTGACTTATGAGATAATAAAATATTATAAAACCTTTACCAAGAATTGGCAAGTAAAGTTAGTCAAGTCAGCGAAAAATATTGTTGTCAGTAGGGGCGGATCTAAGATGAGGCACTTGCCTCCACTGGTTTTTTACGGTTCAATTTTTTACATTTTAGTGTATATAATTTTGTTAATTTATATTTATTCAACTAAATTTTTACTTTTTAACCCCCCCACTAATTAGATTTTCTGGATTCACCCTCATTATTAGCTGTTAAATGTTAGGTCTGTGTGGCAAACCACAAAATTAACTGTTTTGATAATTATTAGCAGTTTTAGTAATGTTTACCTTAACCTTTAAAAAGTAGCTCAAACGCTATATTATCGAATGCTATTTTTTTTAAAAGAACAAAGAAATCATAATATTAACCAGAAATCATAATATCACTGCATGCTATAAAATATAGTCAAAACGCTAAAAGCTACTCAAAAAACTATGACTAAACAACGCCGTTAGATGTTATATGATAGTTGTTAGTTGTTTAAGTAGCAGTTGAAAACGGAAATATTTGGTAAAACAACTATTCACTTAGAATTTTGACTAATTCAAAACACTATATTCAAAATTTTATTGCCAAACACGGCCTAAGATTTTATCACAGCCATATCTTTTTAAATTTTTGTGAAAAGTGGTTTTATTTTTTTGATTGCCATTGGAATAAAACTGAGAACTTTTCCTTTTTTTTTGTTCGTTTAAAATTTGGTTCAGTGATATTCAAATTCATAGAATAATTTTACAGTTGTTTTGTCTTGTAGTTCTCAGCTGAGCATGTAATGAAAATTTATTAATAAAAAATTAAAGAATAAAATAAATATAGGTAGACGACAAGGGAAAGAGTAAATGATATGAAAACGTCAAAATGGGGTACCCATTTTTCCTTTGCCTTCTCCAACAAGGGGCAGGCAAAATTATAGAAGGAGAAAAGCTGCTTACTTTGAATTCCTAACCAAGGCAAAACTTGGTAGAGGCGACAATGGAGTTATTTATTAGAATGGGCTATCTTTATATATCTTTCTTCATTATAATTATCTTTGTTGACCTTGGATTATGCTTTAATGGTCATCCCAACTGCAAAGAATCAAAATGCAACCGCCATGGCCCCGCCGTCCGATTCCCCTTCCGAATAAAAAACCGGCAACCTGATCACTGCGGCTATCCTGAATTTGGCTTCGATCTATCTTGCACAGAAAACAAAGAGACGATGATCCAACTTCCAGATTCAGTTGAACTCTTAGTCAAAGATATCGATTATGTTTCTCAAGTAATTTACACAACCGATCCACAAAATTGCCTTCCCAAACAGCTTTCGAATTTCAATTTATCTGGTTCTTCCTTCCGGTTTCTGAACGAGGATTCGAATAGCTTTGTCTTGTTTAAGTGTCCTAAAGGAAGCAGTGAGTTTCTGCAGATGCCTTGTGCTAGTGCTAACGAGTACCAAATTAACGTCTTTTCTTCAGGCATTTCTATTGATAATGTCGGTTTGTTATATTGTACGAAGATGTATGATGTTTTGCCATTTCCAAGTGAAATGATTGACGGAGGAGGTAATATTCTTCATTTGACTTGGTATAATCCAAGTTGTGGATTTTGTGCAGCGCAAGGTAAATACTGCAGATTGAAGGCTAATAGCACTCAATTTGAGACGGAATGTTCTGGCAAGCTTGAAAGTAAGTTTCGGTTCTGCAAATTTTGTTTTTCAATTTTTCTATAATTTTGAAACATTTACATGGGATGGAAAGAAAAAGATTTGATTGTTGGATCAGTAGTGTTAAGGGTATATGCCTATAAAGTGTTTGTGATTTTGTCTGTGATATAGAAAGGGTTAAATAGCAAACACATAGCAATTATAGTTGTTGAAGCTTTTGATAAAAAAGTTCATGTATTTCAAGAACAGGGGGGAAAAAAAGATAAAATTAAAACACTGAATAGTTAATCATTGCTGGAGATTATTCTATTAAAGGTTGAACTCTTGCCAGATCTTCTCTTACTAGTAGGTTTTTGCAACTGTAGTTGTTGAAGCTTTTAGCAAAAGTTTGTGTCTTTCAGTAAAAGGAATAGAACAAAAGAAGTTGAATTGTTATCATCAAACCTGTAATCTTTGCTTGGGATACTTGCCAAAATTCCTCATACCAGAAGCAAGACACAATCTATGACGAAATATATTGATTATGTGATACAAGCTAATAATATTAATATCTTTTGCAGGGTCGTCTACAAAATTCTTGGCTTTAGGTTAGTCATTTAGTGCTTTTAAGTTTTTTTGGTTATTATGAATCCAAAAGAATAAAAATTGTTATTTTGGATATTGTTATTGATTTGGAATGTTCCATTTGCAGGTATTGTTCTTGGTTTGTTTCTTCCAGTAGTAGTGTTGTTGGCACTTTACCGGCTTTATATCAATGATAAAATAGAAAAAGAATATCAATCCAAGATTGAAAATTTTCTGGATGATTACAAAGCCTTCAAGCCGACAAGATATTCATATGCTGATATCAAGAGGATCACTAATCAATTCAAGGAGGAATTAGGTGAAGGAGCTTATGGAACTGTATTCAGAGGAAAGCTATCTGATGAAATTACAGTAGCCGTTAAGGTTCTCAACAATTTCAAAGGAGATGGAGAGGAGTTTGTAAATGAAGTGGGAACAATAGGAAAGATACACCATGTAAATGTGGTACGCTTGGTTGGATTTTGTGCTGACGGATTTAGACGAGCTCTAGTTTACGAGTACTTACCAAATGACTCCCTAGATAAATTTATCTCTTCTCCAGACGACAAGAACCATTTTCTTGGTTGGAAAAAGTTGCAAGATATTGCTCTTGGCATAGCCAGAGGGATCGAGTATCTCCACCAAGGATGCAATCAAAGAATCCTCCATTTCGACATAAAACCGCATAATATCCTTCTTGACAACAACTTCAACCCCAAAGTCTCTGATTTCGGCCTGGCTAAGTTGTGTTCTAAGGATCAAAGTACAGTTCCAATGACAACAGCTAGAGGGACAGTTGGCTACATCGCTCCTGAAGTTTTCTCAAGGAACTTTGGGAATGTTTCTTATAAGTCAGATGTTTATAGTTTTGGAATGTTGGTGTTAGAAATGGTTGCAGGAAGAAAAGTTATTGCAGAAGGGAATGATGACCAAATATACTTTCCAGAATGGATTTATAACCTTTTAGAAGAAGGAGAAGACCTTAGGTTCGAGTTCGAAGAAGAGGAAGATGCTAATATAGCAAAGAAACTTGCGATTGTAGGACTATGGTGCATTCAGTGGAACCCAGTAGATCGCCCTTCCATGAAAATTGTTGTTCAAATGTTGGAAGGAGGAGACAATTTATCGATACCTCCTAACCCATTTAGCTCTACAAAGCCAATGAGAACGTATGCAAGAATCCGAAGAAGACATCTTCACCGTGAAATGGCGGTCATCTCAGAAACAGAGTAATTTTAAATAGAGATAATCTGTTATTAGCTAATTTGATAGTGATCATGTAATTAGAAACACAATATAAAGAAACAGAGCCAAGAAAGTTGTGTTCTTATGATTTAAAATGAATTTTCAATCAAACTGCTAGATTCTGAAAAATCAACTGGTAAAGAAGAAGACTCTTCTTCTGCATAATTTTCCGGACTTTCATCTGCACTCATACCAGACCTTGGAGGTAATTGTAGACTTTCCAAATCACCTTCAAGCATCTGTATAACTTTATTCATTGAAGGTCTATTACTTGGATTCATTTGTATACACCATAAACCAACCACAACCATCTTCTTAGCCATCTTATTTTCCTCTTCTGTAGCATAACCAATTCCAACATCTTTCTCATTAGAAACTTCATCATAAACCCAAAATGGAAAGTAACTTCCACTCGAATTTTCGTCGATTACATTCAAGTTCTTTCTTTTACCTGCAATTTCTAGTAACAACATTCCAAAACTATACACATCAGCTTTATATGAAACATGTCCAATGTTTCTGTAGAATAATTCCGGCGCCATGTATCCTATTGTTCCTCTTGCTGCACTAAGAGATTTAATGCTACCATTTGTTGCATATAACTTAGCAAGTCCAAAATCTGAAATCTTTGGAATAAAATTTTCATCCAGAAGAATATTATGTGGCTTGATATCGAAATGCAAGATTTGCATATCACAACCTCGATGTAAATATTCAATGCCACGAGCTATTCCAATCGAAATTTCATGCAGTTTTTCCCAAGTTAAGGATATGCTTGACCTTCCTTGAGAAAATACATAATTGTTAAGAGATCCATTAGGCATGAAATCATATACAAGAGCATTCTTTGATCCATCAACACAAAAACCAATTAGTTGAACTACATTAGCATGGTGAATCCTTCCAAGGGTAGCAACTTCACTAATAAAATCCTGACCGTTAGTTTTAGAATTATTCAATATCTTTATTGCTGCAATTCGACCACTACGGAGTTTTCCTTTGTACACAGAACCAAAACCCCCTTGGCCTAACTTGTTCTTGAACCCTTCAGTCATTCTCTTAATGTCTGAGTAAGAATACCTTACAGGCATCAAGTTATTGTGACTCTGCAGAAATTCTTCAACTGTGTTATATCCTGATAAATGTCTCCTTCGCCATTTATAGATCAAAAGTCCAATTACAAATGGAGTTCCACAAAGAGTTTTTGTTACACAATGGAGTAGTACTGTGCAGCAATCAAAATAGAGATCATTAGTTGCTATCAGAATAATGGTTATTTAAAGAAATTTGAATCAACATTCAGAATTTGAAGAAGAGGTGTAAACTCTTACCAAGAAGAACAACAACTGTTGGGGTTGACACTGCAGGAAATTAAAAGAAAAATAGTACAGATGTGAGTAGTTTTAATCAGAATGAAAAACTACAATTTATAATATAAAAACAGAAAGATCTCTCTCACCTATAATTCGATAAAAGCCAACATATGCAGTGGATGAGTCTGCATTGATCAAGCAAACAGTAAGATTAGCATCAAGAAGACATTGAAGTAGCAAACAAAAGGTTCTTGATAGAACTGAAACAACTCTTTCCAAAATTACTCACTGAATAAGTATTTGCATCCAATTCCAAAGTTGAGGTAGCAAACTCTCGTGAAATAATCTTCAACAAGAAAGATTAATAAATTTGTGTAAATTTAGCAGTTTTTATGGTCATTAATGAACTGTGTGAAAGAAAGATAAGTATTACTAACCACTTATGCACTGAACCTTATTTGGGTCATCAAAATAGCAGCCTCTGCAACCCCCACAGTAAATATAATGCCAAGAAAGCTCAAACCCATAAGCCAGCTCCTTATGGATTTCAATAAAGGACATGTTCTTATAATCCTTATTAGGCAACATAGCCATCATCTCTAAGCTACAGTTACTCTTCAAATCTTTGGCTTCCATGCCACCAACATTCACATACAAATGCTTCGATGGCGCTACTTCTTTATAATTAGTACAAGAAAGAGTTTCCACATAAAGAGGAGAACTTACTTGGAAAGGACAACTTATGAAAGTTAAAATTGGTGGTGATTTGGATGCATCATAATCTGAAAATTTATGGGTTGCAAATGGATCTTCTAAACTGAAATTATATATAGTTAAAGGAAAGCGAGGAAAGGAGGCACAATCACCTTTCTCAACTCCAGAATCTACCAGTCGAATGGTGAAGTTATCGTAATTTATTGCCTGAACATAGTATTTTCCGGAATAAAGATATAATATTGTAGTATTTTTCTGACAGATTAAGGTATATCTATGGCTTCCACAATTTTTTGGATCTGTTTGAAGTCGAAAAGGGTATGTAATGTTCTGAAGGTTGCCACATGAAGAAGGAGCACAAAGATCGTTTTTTTCACTCTTGCTTTTGCAAGGTTGGAGAAGAAGGAAAAGGGAAACGAGGGAAAGGAAGAGGAGACTTTCTTTGGACATGACAACGGAGAGGGTGTTGTTTCTTTGTAAAAATGTAATTTCTTCTGATCTTCAGAGAAATTATGAGAGAGGAATCACATTATAATATGATTATATGGAAAATTCCATAGAAATAAAGAAGGGTTAGAATATGAGAATTCTCAAGACCTCAACTTTGACCAAGGTAGATGGACACTCCCCTGGTGTTTTTTTTTTTTTTTTTTTTTTTAAAGGAAATAAGACACTTCTATTAAACCGTTGGATAAAATTCAGAAATACAATCTGAGATCTCATCCCAGCGATCATGACGATGCTCTAGAGCACCCATATTAGCTTATCGATGCATCCATTTTATAAAATGAATATCCAAGAGCAAGTACTTTGAAATTAATGGCTATCTCAAATAAAAATAGAAAATTTAATAAATATAAAAGTTTTTATAAAAAAATTATATTTATCTAAATATTTTAGTTCAATTAATAATTCTATTAGATTTATCAATTTAATATTTTAGCTCAATTAATAACCTTTAATTCAATTAGGAATTTTATTATTTTTATATTACTTTACTACAGTCATAATTTATATTTTCATGTTCACTGAAATTATTTTTACAAAAGAAAACATTTTTAGAACTATAAATATGGTTGATATAAATATAGAAAAAAAAAATTTTGACAAATGATGTGAAGCTATTCAATTGATTTCCTTTTTGAAAAAACATAAATAATATTTAATTCCTAATATGATACACATACTGAAATAATAAATAAAAATTTAAATTCAGAGTGTTTCTCATTTGACTTCAATTAAAAATCATTTAATTCAATTAGAAATCATATTATGTTTATCATTTTATTTAAGCTTTGTTAGTAGACCAATCAATGTAAAAATAGGGGTCAGCAATTAATTAATCAAATCGAAATAAATCGAATTAGCTTAATTTTGTTCTATTTGAATATTTTTATGACAATAAAATTCAGAATTGAAATATATAAAAATCGATCTAAACTGAATTAAATTGATTTATTTCAATTAGTTTCGAATTAAATTAGCTGGGTTTAGTTTAAAAATGAATTTAATTTATATATAATAACTGAATCAAAATCGAAAATAAAACAATTTTACGTATTCAAATCAAATTTTCAAGATACTATTTGAATCCGACCAAAACCAATCGGTTTATTTCGATTTTCGGTCAGAAAACAGAGAAGTGCTGACCCGGAAAGAAAATAAATAAATAAATATATAACGGGATAGTATGAATAAATTTTCTTGTCTTTAATTTTCGAAGCAGAGAAAGGAGTGTTCGGAAAAGTAATTTGTTTCGAAATAAAAAAACAAACAAAAGAAAAATCAAAGATGACTGACTACGACGGAGTAGGTAACGAAGGTAATGGAGCAAATTTCGAGGTGGAAAACAGCGGTGGTGTTAGTGGTGGCTCCTCTCCCCAGCCTCGCCCTGGCAGCCACAGCCGTAGCGGAGCTGACGATCACAGTGTTTCCAAATCTAAGGTAAGATTGTCGACAAGTGCAATTAATACAGCTATAATAGACAGAAATTCTATGTCTATGCTAGTTCAATTTAGGTTTGATAAGAGACAGGGACAAAACAGATTGCAGGCATTTTTTAATTTTAGGGTTTTATTTTTATATGTGCTATATGAATTTATCATTCTTATTATTTCTTGCCTAAGTGTGTGTACAGTAGAAGTTCTAGGCTTTTAGGTTTTTGTTCAGATGAGACTTAATGGAGTTTGAATTACCACTGGATAGAAGAATGCTTTACTTATAGTTATTTCTTTTCCTTATGTTGTTATTGTTGTTGCTTAATCAATTGTAAGAAAATAGTCGTTAGTGATTGTTATGAAGTCAGGTTTGGTTCTGATTTGTGGATTTGGTGCTGAGTTCTTCTGTTAGATATGTTAAGTGAAATGAATTTATTCACTTAATTATGTTAATTCTTGATATCACGTGTTCTTTTTCTGCTGGTAAGATTAAATGACTATATCTTTATGTTTTGTGATTATTGTAAATCACTTATTTTCTGGAATTGGGCTTGTATAATTTGTCAATTGCAGCTTGCATCTCATGACTATACAAGAGAGTCTTCAAAAAGTAGAGAAAAGGAAAGAGAAAAGGGTCATGATAAGGAGAGGGATCGATATCGAGATCGTGAGAGAGACAGGGACCAAAATCGTGAGAAAGAGATCGACAAGGGGAGAAGCAGGGATAGGGATAGGGAAAGGGACCGAAACAAGGACAGTGACTCTGACCATAAACATCATGATCGCTACAGAGGAAGCGGTGGCAGAGATAGAGATGATAAGGAACATTACCGAAGTCGGGACAGGCAATAACATTTGAGCCATTTAAAATGAATTTAAATACTGTTCCATTTTTTCATGTTTTCCATTTATTGAACAAAGCATTCATCATTAATTTTTTACTGATATTCACAGACATAGAGATTATGGTAGAGACAGGAAAGACAGGCACAGGCATTCACAATCTCCTCCAACACGCTCTCGATCACGTTCGACAAGGTATGCTGTGTTATATAAAATGTTGGGGATAACATTTGTATGCTTATTGTTTATAGGGATGCTTGATATTCACCTTTCTTTTTTATCTGCAAACTGTATCTACTTGCAGCAAAAGGATAAGTGGTTTCGATATGGCTCCTTCTCCATCTGCAATGTTGACTGATGCAGCAGCTGCTGCTGCTACAGGTACATGTACCCTCTTTATATAGTTAAGATCATAGTACTTTTGACTTCTGTTTTTGTTTTTGTGCGATCTAGTGTGGAAAGTTCGTATCAAATTACATGATGTGATTTTGGTAAGCAGCATTTTTGTTCTTTTATTTGTATATATAGCTACTTAAGAATTGTGTTCTCTAAAAGGCTGTACTCTTTTTATATGCTTACTTGGCGAAATAATTCTGGAACTGAGAGATATTTTGGTTTTTCTTCTGTTTGGTGTTTGTTTGTTTGTTTTGTGTCGTCTTTTGTTTTGAGAAGGCAATTGGGGTACTTGACCCACTGTGCTGACAAAAACAATGGTCGTGAGCCGACTTCTGTAGCTTTTATGTAAAAGGAGGAATCAGAAAACGGGTAATAGTTCTTGTTCGTCTTCAACTGGCAATTATTGCCTGGCTATGGTATCTACAGATGTTACCCCCAGAACTTGAATTTAAACATTCAATCTTTTTTTGTAAAAAATTGTTCTGAGTTAAGACATAATTATTCCAATAGAAAACAATGGAAGAATTAATTTTGGATCTTAACTACTTTAAACTTTTGATTTACTCTTATGCTCTAATTGTGATAGAATTACTTTTTCAGGTCAGAATCCTACAACAAATCCTCCCATTCCTGGAATGTTTCCGAACATGTTTCCTTTAAATTTTGGGACTGGTCAGGTATGTTTTCTCCTCATACACAATATATATACTTATCTGGATCCTGTGATTTACTAATTTTGTATCATTTGTTTACCTGCAGCAGTTTGGTACTCTCCCTGTTATGCCAGTTCATGCAATGACACAGCAGGTTGGCAGGATGACTGATACATCATATTTTGCCTTTGGAACATCTTTCTTGTGCATTAGCGTATTTTCTTGTTATAACGATCATATGATTCATTTTGTTGTTTCAGGCTACTAGGCATGCCCGACGGGTCTATATTGGAGGGCTACTCCCAACGGCCAATGAACAGGTTTTTCATTCTGTCTGTTTCTCCCTTGGTCAATGATAATTGATAAATCTGGTTGTCATACTAATGCTCTCTCCTGCAGTCTGTAGCAACATTTTTTAGCCAGGTTATGGCAGCAATTGGAGGTAACACTGCTGGCCCAGGTATGCAGTATTTGTCGTCATTCAGTATAACTAGACGACACACTTATTTGGAATTAGCTAATTTCTTTTTGTTTTCTGAAGGGGATGCTGTTGTAAATGTCTACATAAACCATGAAAAGAAGTTTGCATTTGTAGAGATGAGATCTGTTGAGGAGGCTAGCAATGCAATGGCTTTAGATGGGATCATTTTTGAGGTAATTATGTATTTTATTGGATCACCATCTGGAACTCTGATCTGAAGCAGTCACTGCTTTGGCTGCTGATCTATTTTTAATCTTTTCAAAAACTATACTTCCAGGGTGCTCCTGTCAAGGTGAGGAGACCTAGTGACTATAACCCATCCCTTGCTGCAACACTTGGTCCAAGCCAGCCCAGTTCTAATCTTAACCTGGCTGCAGTTGGCTTAAGTCCTGGCTCTACTGGTGGACTTGAGGGTCCAGACCGCATCTTTGTGGGTGGGGTCCCCTATTACTTCACTGAGGCACAAGTCAGAGAACTGTTGGAGTCTTTTGGGCCCTTGCGTGGTTTTGATTTGGTAAAAGACAGAGAAACTGGGAACTCAAAAGGCTATGCGTTTTGTGTATACCAAGACCTTTCAGTTACGGACATTGCTTGTGCTGCCTTGAATGGAATTAAAATGGGGGATAAAACTCTCACTGTTAGGCGTGCCACCCAGGGTTCTAACCAACCTAAGCCTGAGCAAGAGAGTGTACTATTGCATGCACAGCAGCAAATTGCATTGCAGGTGAATTTACACATCGTTCCGCCTAAATTCCACACTTTCACTTTCTAGACTAATTATCCATTTATTCCTTTTTCTTTTTTCCTTTCTGTACTCTTGGTCATTGTATACTGCTTACTTTATTGAAGCTATTTTTTTTTCTTCTCTCTCTTTATGTATTTCTTTGTTTTTTCATTATCTTTTTTTTTTTTTTTTTTTTAAATTTTTGGCAGAGACTTATGTTACAGCCTCTCCCTACTAAAGTTGTGTGCCTTACCCAAGTGGTTAGTGTGGATGAGCTCAAAGATGACGAGGAATATGAAGACATTTTGGAAGACATGAGAATGGAAGGCGGGAAATTTGGTATAATCTTTGAGCTGACCATTTATTTTCTTTGCCACCCTCCTTTTTCACAACCTCTCTTGTGGGCTTCTTACGTGGAATTGATTTTTTTGTTTTCTGTGCTATATGTCCGTTTTACAGCATTTTGTAGTCCCATGATCTGCTATAAAGAATCAGGCCTAAGTGCCTAACCCCCAGACAGAAGGCTTCATTACCCTCATTTATCTTTACCTAGATCTTTTTCTGAAATTACTAACAGTACCAACAATAATAATAAAAGCAACAACAATTGTAATAATAATAATAATAATTTGGATTGTAGTTTGCTTCTTTTCACACGATACATGCAGGTACATTGGTGAATGTTGTTATTCCTCGCCCTAGGCCAGATGGTGAAGCCTCACCAGGAGTTGGTAAGGTGAGTATGTGTTCCCTTTTTTTTTTTTTTTTTTTTTTTTTTTTGTTGTGCATTTGCCCTTTTTCCTTTTTTGATGAAATCTTAAGGATATTGTTTGGTGAGCTGTATTGAAACCAATGTAATATAATCAAAGGCATTTCTAGTGTAATTACCAAATATCACCTAATTATTTTGAGGCTGTCATCTGATTGCAAATGTCTTTACTTTAAGGTTTTCTTGGAGTATGCTGATGTTGAAGGTGCCATGAAAGCCCGAGCAGGGATGAATGGAAGGAAGTTCGGTGGGAACCAAGTTGTAGCTGTCTTTTTCCTGGAAAACAAGTTTTATCAGTGTGAATATGATGGGTAAAGATTATTCTATAGTGATGATTTTGCATCAGCCATCAGGTGTTCTATTAGCAGAGGACTTATAAATTAATTAGAGTATGAAAATTTACTGTTGATGTTAGCTTGTGTTCTCTTCTTCCTTTTGACTTTTATGTTGCTTTTTTAATGGAGTAATAACAGATAACGATTAGTATTGAACAATACAAGTTGAAATGGAACATCTTGTTATTCTTGCTAGTATACGTCTGCTTTGCCTATTCTTGCTATTACGGACTCGAGCAGATATAATGACTTTGTTATTATAGACTCGGAGCAGATATAATGCCAAAAGATTCATATACTGACCGCAAACGTCTACTTATTATTGTTGTAAACACAGAAGTGAACCCAGTTGCCATACTTGTACCAGGAACACAGTTTTCATACTTATACCTGGAACGCGATACACTAGTACCAGGATCCCGTTTCAGGAACCCAATTTCCATACTCTAACCAGGATCGTGGTAGGCAGCAGAAAATTCTACTGTAGAAACGCCAAACGCCACGGAAAATTCTTGTAAGAACATACAAACATCGAGTGTCATTTAACTGCTAGCTGCCTATGGCCGATCATAATCGACAAACCAAACAGGCCCGATCCTTCTTCCAGGCGGAGGCAACTTAAAACCGCAACAAGGACAAAAACGACTCCTGGTCAACCACAAAACGAGGCATTGATGATGAAATACATGCAAGCAAGGCATGCATGTAACCAAACATCCATGGGGTAATTTCCCCAATCAAGTACAGCAAAAACCCTCTCTACGCTCTTTTCCATTATCTACAAATCTCCTTTCTCCAATCCTTTAATGGAAGACATGGCCGCAGGAAGTAACTGCTAGTGAATTGCTCAGCTGTATCTTCTTCTTCATCACCATCAACTATATTATAATTTGTAACAATATTGATCATAATATTCATAACCCACTTCTTGTTTTTGCTAAAATTATTGTTATACAACTCCAAAATTTCAAATGTATTCCATTTTATTTTGGAACTAGCTAATCTTCTTACGTTGGGTTCTAAGTCTATGGAAGAAGTTAATAAAGCTGATATTATTTTGACTATTTTCTCTCTATCGTCGCAAAGAAATCGTTCTTGGTTAGAACTATAGGGTTTGACATGATTTGGGTTGGTGACGTGCTGAGCTTGGAAGAGTTTTGAAGTATATAATAGGTGGAGAATTATTCTCTTCAACGTCGAATCTTTCAGGTTTTATTTTTACTCGTAGGTGGGCGCCGATAGCCATGGTGGTTGTGTTTGCTAGTGTTTCAAAGAGACAAAGACACAAAGACACGAGATTGACACTGATTATGAAGTTACAAATTTTACATCAAACTTAGGTCTCCAAGTATGAGATTGACACTGATTAGGAAGGTCATATATATTCTAGGACTTCTATTTACCACTTGCCAAGGTGGTGATTTAGCCATCTACTTCTCAATGTTAATACTAGAGAATTTTCACCGACTTGGTGAATAAAAAAAAGGGTTACGTAATTTACAATATTCTTTTAGCTCGTTGGTCTCCCAATGAATAAAAAGAAAAAGAAAAAGAATCCTAATAAATAAAAAAAAAAAAAAGAAAAAAGAAAAGAAAATATCTAACATGATCAATAAATAAATAAGAAAAATATATATACAATTTCTAATGCTTTATATGGTTATATTCTTGGCTCTATAAAATCTTCTTATTCTAAATTTAAAAGATATTTATTACATATAACAAATTATTATATATTTAGAATCTTAATCAAAACATGAAGTTATAAATTTGCTATTCCATATCTAAATTTGAACCAAAGTTATCAACAGCTATTTTAAAATTTTAACATATGAAATTTATGCATGTCCTAGAAGACAAACTACTGGAATATTTCCAGAAGACGTGACCAAAAAAATAACTCAAGGGAGAGATAAGTGTGATAATTTTCAGTTAAACACGAGGAGCAAAAGGGAAGAAATGTTAATACTTTTATTAGTTGTATAAGAAATCTGTATAAATTAAAATTCCATTTCAAAGAAAGAGTAAAAATATAATCATGCATAATAAAATAGACAACCACCCTGTCGATGCATACTCTTTATATACAGAAGAATTCTCTAAATTCAGGGCAATAACTTTGTAAATAGTATCAACTAGCTTACAAAGAAAAGAAGCGCAGTCAATACTGTACTCTATTGAATCTTTACTTTCCTCAACTTATACATCAATGACTCTATTGCTTTCTGTACTCTGGTACCATCTGTCTGCCCCAGTTCTTGAGATGCCTGCCGCAAATTTTGGATCCCACGACCCAAACTGGCAATTGAAGGGGCTGCTGGAAGAGATTCAGCAGCACATTCAATCCCATCTCCATACATAAGCAACCCCAAGCAAGTTGAAATGCTGCAACCGAATGTCATAAAAGGTAAGAACCCAATGGGTTGCACCCGTCGTTTTCTCATTATCTCATAGAATGCTGTTCTCATGGCTGAAAAACTGGTCTTCTCAACAGAGGCTATAACACTGTGGGCTACTGTTCGGATTTTCTCAGCAGAAGCAGCCGCTTTTAAGATAGGTGTAGCATTGGCTCCAGTTTTTGCCAATCCTGGGGCAACCACTTTTGATGGACCGAGAGTCTTGCTTAGAGCTATTGCCATTGCCTTCTGGGTTTGGGTTAGTGCAAAATTAAATGAAGCAGGCAATTTAAATGTTAAAACCTTCAAGAATGTCGATGTGGGAACCACTTTACTTAGAGATGAAGCTCCTAAAACTGCTGTTGCTCCCGCTCCAACTGCCACCACAGATTTATCAGAAAACAACCATTTCTTGCCTCTTTGATTTGAAAATTCCCCATCCATTTCACAATTAGTAATAAGATCACCAACCAATTCTTTGACCTCTGGAGGCATAGAAGTGTCCCAGTTTTTCCTTAGTCCTGCTAAGCCACTAGCATCTACTAAAGCTACAATAGTCTTAAACTTGCTAGTCTGACTTTGAAGGGACTGTGCGAGCAGTGCACTTGACTTGTCTTCAAGTGTAAGCTCTGAAAATTCAACCTTAGTTTTGTTAGACTTCCCCAAGCTTTTGATAGGCAATCGACCAGCATTATTTAGAGCAATTCTAAGCCCCTCAACCGCAATTCGAAAGGTGTAAACATCAGATATAATTTGGGAATCAACAGTTTCCCCTCTACTTACATCATAAAGCATCTTCTGTGAGGCAGCCAAAGCCCTCCCAATTGATGGAAGATCAATGAATATATTATGTAGATCCAAAAGTAATGGAAAAACAGATTGCGCAAATGGTGGCAACTGATAACTGCTTCCCAAATGAATTTCATCTGATTCTGCTTCTGAAACAATAGTTGAAGGACCTAATTTCTGCAAAGATGCATCCAAATGTGAAGACAATATTTTCACCATCCGTGACTGGATATCATCCTTAAGGCCAAACCTCCTAGAACTTGATGAAAAGATTGAACCCACTTTTTGTGGAACCAGACTACTAACAAAACTATGAACCTTGCTCCCCACATCGGCCTCACTAGATGGATTGTCCACAGCAGATGCTTGAACAAGTGGTGTTTCTAGCAACAAAAATGATGAACCAACCTCCCCAGCAGCCCTCATAGCTGCCATGATATGCCCATAAAAACTAACCCCAAATATTTCCTTTAACACCAAGTTTCCAGCCACATTTTCATACTTATCCTTATTGATCTTATGAACAAAACATCTTTTCAGCACTCGAAATGAAGAAGTAGGAACTGGTTCATCTGCATTATTTCCATATTCCCCTTCTTTTTGAATTTCACTTACTGCAGAAGGAGACACCTGAACCACAACAGCTTCTGGTTTAATCGCCCTAATAAGGCACTCAGCATCTATCGCCGACCGTTCAGATAAACTCTGAACGGAAAGTATATAAATCACAGATTGAGATTCATGATCACGAACTGCATAAACGAATCTCTTAGTGTTCTCAGGTATTGATAGTTTGCTAACTAATTCATTGGAAGCTTTCAAATCATCAGACTTCAAAATTGATAAAGGCCACAGATTTTGAAGGCTATATATAAATGCCAGTGCCATTAAACATTAGGGACCTGTTCTTCCAAGAAAACCAATTGTAAGAATAAATAAAAAAACCACCGAAAACCAATCCAAAACCCTAAAAACAATATTAACACTAGATCAATAGAACCCTAAAAAAGAAGGCCGCATCATTAACAAAAAAAGAGAAATCAATTAGGGCAAATCTTTCTAATGAATAAAAAACACACCAGATAAAGCTCTCACAAAAAATAAGAAAAAAATCAGTGGCATACCTCTTATTCACGCCAGAATCGAATCAGAAACAACGAGAAGTAATTTTCCCGAGAAAGCGACAGAAAACCAGGAAGAAAATTGGAGAGGGTTCCAGAATCCAGAAAGATAACAAATATTAGTATAAAGAAGAGTTTTGTTACAGTTTTCCTCAGCACAATTGGTGGTAGACTGGAAACGAAAACTCAGGGTTGAGAGAAACAGAAGATCATTTCATCTACAAAGACATCATTGCCTTCTCTAGAGGCGATTCCAAAATCCAGCACTGTACAGTGTATAGTTTGATTCCAAAATCCGAACTTCAATTAAAGGGACTTCAAATTAAATTTTACCGAAAAGTTAACGCAAATAAAATTTGTAGGATTAGGGCCTGGGAGTTGGACTTGTATTGGGCCGTGATAGTCAGGCCGAAGTCCACTTATATTTTTAAAGCCCAGCCCAGATTGAACCGAAGCTGTTACGTCTACCACTTCTTCTTTACATGCAAACCCGCCACGTAGAGGAAAATTTGGCGCTCTCTCTGTCTCTCTCTCCCTCTTCTGTCTCTGCTTCATTGCCTCTTATTCTCCGTATCAGAAAACCTGACAATGAAGCCCGAGAGCCTAATTGCGTCGGCGGCTATTAACTTTGGCCTGGCCTTAATAGTTCTTTCACTTTTCTCCGTATTCAAAAAACAGCCATCAAATGCTCCAATATACTACGCTCGTCGTCTCTCCAAAAAACGACACATTCCATTTGATCCCTCTATCACTCTCTGTCGTTTCCTCCCTTCTATTTCTTGGATTCCTCGCGCCTTTCGAGTCAACGAAGATGAAATTCTCCAAATCAGTGGCCTGGATGCCCTAATCATCATCAGACTCTTTAAATTTGGGTCAGTATGTAAAAATTAAGAACCCAGTTCAAGTTTAATCAATGAGGCTTTGTTGAAAGAGGTTTTTATATGTAAGTAGTGTTTGTTTTGCAGTATCAATTTCTTTGGAGTTTGCTCGCTAATTGGTTTCGTAATTCTTCTCCCTGTTAATTATGGAGGAGAAGATGAGCCATCAAGGGTCTCCCTTTCCTTGGATGCTTTTACTATATCTAACGTTGTTAGAGGTTCCAACAGGTTAATTAGATTTCCTGTATATATACCTTAAAGTTTTTTTTATGTCTCAAGTTTTTGTTTGTCAACATGTTTATATTGTTTTATAAGTTAGTTGTCTTAGATTAAATGCAATTGGATCACTAATTTTTCTTCATTTTGATAGGCTTTGGGTGCATTTTTCCTGTCTGTGGTTTGTATCTTTCTATGGATTATACCTGTTGTATAAGGTAAGTTTTTGGTTTGATTTTTGCTCTTTTTGAAGAAATATTTTATTTTGAACGTTTCTATTTTGTATCGTAGAGATTATCTGACTTATATTGGTGCATCATTATTGCAGATTTAATGTTTCTTCTCGGTATTTTGCATTTACTATAAGTTGAAAGAAGAATTGACTTTGTTCTTCATTTATTTTCATTTCCAGGAATACAATGAAATTTTGGTTAAAAGGGTCCAACGACTTCGGGACTTGAGATATCGACCTGATCAGTTCACTGTTCTTGTTCGGCAAATTCCTTTATGCACTGAACACAAGGCTTATGGGTGTTCTGTTGATCACTTCTTCTCTAAATATCACCCTAAAACTTATCATTCTCGTCAAATGTTATATGATGGAAAAGAAATTGAAGATCTGTTGGTAAGCTTTGGGTTATTCCTAATGTCATACTCCTATACAGGACAAAAAAAATTTACACATTCATCTGCTTTTTATGCTAATATAATGTAGCGTATGCCTTTGAATGGCCTTACTTGTGAATGTGCCAACTAATTCAAACCTATATGGTACTTGGGTACTATTTGTGCATCTTTTGGACCCTTGTTGAAATTTAACATTTAAAGAAATTAGTTGTTTCATAATTTTTTTTTTTTTTTCCAATTGTCTGCTGCTCAGTTAAAACTTGGAACTCATCATATTGACTCATGGAATAGACTATGAAGGGTCAATAAAAATCTATTTAGCACAACATTATTCATTAACTTGCATCTTTTTGTAATTGGGAAGATATCAGTTCTGTTCTTTTGAATGCATAAGCTACTGGATGCTGAAAAGTATTAGTTGCTATTGTTCTTCAAGTTATTGTTTTTCGTTTGCTGAGTTCATCTTTTGACATTTGTACATGTAGAAACAGGCAAAACATGTTAGAAAGAAGATTGAGGACTTGCGAGGGAAATCCCCAGTCAAGAAGCATGGCAAAGAATGTTTGCTCAAAGACACACCTGGAGAAGATAGTTTCAAAATTTTGTTGCTTGAGGAAACAGTTCAAGAAATCTTTCATAAGATTCACCAATTGCAGGGTGAAAATATGCTCAAAGGCAAGGTATTTTCGGAGAAATTTAATTAGATCTTATATTATTTTGCGCCCCCCCCCCCCCCCCCCCCCCCCAAAACTTTTAGAACCTAGTTCCAAACCTGTTTGTGGTTATACACAAGCTTTACGTACTGCATATCGCATGTTAGATTATAAGCTAGATTTCTGGAAATCTGAGCTCCTCTCATTTTGTAGGAGTTGCCAGCTGCCTTTGTCACCTTTAAATCCCGATGGGGTGCTGCATTAGCTGCCCAATCTCAGCAGCACCCACATCCGCTTTTATGGATCACTGAGATGGCTCCAGAACCAAGGGATGTCTCTTGGAGCAGCCTGGCAATTCCATTTAAAATTTTGCCACTTCACAAAATTGGAGTTGTCGTTTCAGCATCACTCCTTACACTTTTCTTTGCAGTTCCAGTTACAGCTGTTCAAGGAATAGCCAAATTTGAGAAGTTAAAGAAATGGTTCCCTCCGGCCATGGCCGTAGAGCTGATGTAAGGACTCTTGTTCTAATGCTGCCTGCTTCTTTTGGGCACTGTGAATATGGCTTCAGAGAAGCAGCAACGTTTTTTCAGTTCCTACCTATTTCGGTCCCTAGTTTTTTATTTCTTGAATAATTGATAATGAACATAATCAGTATAGTTGGTAGAAACATGTTTAATCATATGGATTTCCGACACAATGTTTCTGTGATAGACCAGGAGTAAGTTCTATTCTGACAGGTTATCTTCCAAGTGCTATTCTCAGAGGATTTATATATGTTGTTCCCTTTGCAATGCTTGGCATGGCTAGAATTGGTGGTTCCATCTCAAAGAGCAAAGCTGAGATAAAAGCTTGCAATATGGTTTTCTATTTTCTATTAGGAAATGTATTCTTTTTGAGTTTGATATCAGGATCCTTACTTGAAGAAATTGGAGAATATTTCTCTCATCCTAAGAACTTTCCTAGTCATCTTGCAAGTGCTGTCTCTGCTCAAGTAAGCTCAATGTTCTTCATTACCACACATTACTTTCTAGATTTTTTTTTTTTATTTTATCTGTCAAATGATTCTCGGCAAATCTTGAAAAACACAAAGACTTGCTAAATTGAACAGATACTAGTTCTGGTTTTACAGGCTTGACTTCTTATTTATTTGCATTTCAGGCTGATTTCTTTATGACGTACATCTTAACAGATGGCCTGTCAGGATTTTCTTTGGAGATCCTTCAGCTTGGCATGCTCTTATTGGATTCTATAAAGTTACACACATCTGGCCGAGGAGACAATGAAAATCCTTATCTGTATTCACTGCCCTACTATAGAATCATTCCTTCAGTCTCCCTGTCAATACTGATCGGCATGGTATATGCTGTTGTCGCGCCATTGCTGCTTCCACTGCTTGTGGGCTACTTCTGTCTAGGCTACATTGTATATGTCAACCAGGTTGAGTTCCTTAGTATATGCATTTCTCTCTGCACTTCGTGTCTTCTTTCAAGCCTCTTCATTTCTGAAAGCATGTTGAGTTATTTTGCTATGAACAGTGTAGCTTTCTTTTTTATCCTCTACTTGCCTCCACTCTTGTAATTGCTTGACAAGGTTAAGCACCACCCTACCATTAAATTTCTGAAACAGGGAGTATTTTCTGTAGATAAGTTGCAAATCATGCTTTTTGTTGGTTTTCCTTTTTATGCTACACTTCTTTCCTTGCTAACCTAGCCATTTCACCTTCTTATGATCATTTTTTTTTTCTGCTTTAGCAGATTGAAGATGTATATGAAACTGTTTATGAGACTTGTGGCCGATATTGGCCATACATCAATCACTACATATTCATTGCTATTATCCTAATGCAAATTACAATGATTGGCCTTTTCGGACTGAAGTCGAAACCAGCCACATCCATAGCCACAGTTCCTCTCTTATTAATGACTATAACATTCAATGAGTATTGCAAGATCCGTTTTCTTCCTACATTTTCCCATTATTCTATCAAGGTATATTGAATTGTACCGAAGCTTTATAAAGTATTATGATTGCTAGAACATGCTTCGATGATTTTTTTTTTTTTTTTTATGAAGCATTTCTTTGTGTCCTGTTTCTTTATGTGTTTTGGGGTCAGGATGCTTTTGATCATGATGAGCTAGATCAGAAGACTGGTGAGTTTGAAATCAACTATGAGCATGCAAGAAATGCTTATCTCCAACCTAGTTTGCGGAGAGCAAACTCGATGCCATCACAGTCCAGCTTAACGCAAGCATTGGTTTCTTCAGTATGAGTTAAGTTGAAGTATTTTAGCAAAATTTGTTTTTTCTCTACTTTTCTTCTTTTCTTTTGTATTTGTTCTTCCTTTGTACAGTTTATCTAAAACTTCTTTCTTGTGAAGAGAGCATAATTGAAGGGAATATTAGAATAAGAAGAGGGAGATTGTTGCTGTTAAATAGGAATATTGGAAGGGCAAATTACTATGAAATCGAAAGTACTATTTTGTTCATATTTTTTTTGGAAAGAAACCTCTGAAGTTTAGTCTTGTTAAACTAACTGATTCTTTTGTCAAAAAAAATACTATTTTTGCCAGTTAAATGAAGGATGAAATAGTAATTTAGTAGTAAGCATGAGAGATTAAATGGTAAGAATATATTAAATGTGATTAAATAATCAAGTATTATAGGATATTTGATGATGAAAATAATCTCTTTTAGAAAGGAAGAATAGTTAAGTAGTTTAATGCAATGCGATCGAATCTTAAGAGAAGATTTTTACAGATTTCACCAGAATTCTACAGAGTTTTATGGAATTGGTGAGATTTTTTTTTTTTATAGATTTTGGTCGATTTCGATGGAATTACAATGATCGTTATATATCTAATCAAAATTAATTTTAGGACTTAATTGAACAAATTAAAAAGTTTTGGAATCCAATGAAAAATTAAAAAACAATGAGGGACTAAAAAGAAAATGCATATCTTCTCCAAAAATTAATTTTTTCTTTGTTAAAATCTTATCGATGGCGACGGTGAAAGGCTTGCGATGTAAGGCTTGCGATGTCAGTGTCGGCGGCGGCCATCCTGCACTCCTATTAACTTAACTGCTATATGAGTTCCGTAGTGGGTATTTTATTCATTATTAATAAAAAAAAATGACATCTAGTGTTAGTAAAAAAAAGTAATGTATTTTAAATAAATTTGAAATTTGAATAGTTAAAGATTCGCAGTAATTCTATCTATTTAAGAGGTACTTTTTAACATGTTTTGGACAGATACGGGTATTAAATATTTAAACAGATTTGAATATGGATACTTAAATAAATTTTTAAATGGGTTTAGAATGGAAACGAATAGTAAAACTTTAAACAATATCTATATAGTAAGTTTAAAATTCACGGGTACCTGTCTTACTTCCGTTCTATTAAGGTGTATATTGGATTAGCACTCTATTAGATTTTAAATGATTTTTTGAAATATTTGGATTGAATGATGAATTTGTGAATAACTCTTTTATTCATACCTAATACTCTAAAATTTAACAAAATCAATAATTTTAATCCTTTCAAATCAGCAATTTTTTGAATACCATAAAATTTGTATGGACTTTTAAAAAATCATAATTGAATACCGTCTGAATTTTATGAATTTTATAAGAGTATGATTTAAATACTATAAAATTTTAATAGACTTTAAAAAATTCTAGATTGAATACTATTGAAATTTTAAAATCTTTTAAAATCTAACGAAATCTTACTTCCATACACCCTCTCTTAGAAATAAAATTATGATTTTGATATTAGTTACTTCATAATGATTTGCCTATATTAGCAACCTTCCATTCATAATTAATATTATATCCATATTAGAACAACCACCTTCCATTTTTCAATCATCGCCGTATTAGAAAAACCTCCTTCCATTCAGGAGGAGGGACCGGAGGAGTTCGAGCCTCTCAAACTCAAAAAAGTTAAAAAAAATTTTACATAAAAAAGTTAAAAAAAAAATTTACATATAAATAGTGTAAAGATTTTTTTTTTTTCTGATTTGGTCTCCGTTGATTTTGGAGTCTAGCTCCGTCCTTGCTTTAAGTTATAATTAAATGACAAAACCCTAGTAGTATCGGCAAATTTAGAAATTTTATTTTGTAAATGGGAATAGTAAAACATATTTACAATATTATTTTATAAGTGTTATAATAATTATTTGTAATATATAAATATCATATATTGCCTTGGCTTTGTTGTCTCTTTCTTCTTCCTCCACTTCCCTTCCAATTCTTCTTTAGAACTAAAAAAAAATATAAAAGAAAACCCTAGGTGAATGTCCACTAATATAACAAGGTGCAATTTTGCTTGGCCTGCCTTAATTGGCTGCTTAGAACAATCCATTGCCAATGAGTCCAATTGCACTTTTCATGTAATGGTCTTTTTTTTATTCAACTAGAGAGGGGAGGGATAAAATTGAATTAAAATGTATTTTACTTATCATGTTAATTGTGTTTAAAACAGTGAAATAATATAAAAAATTAATTAATATATCTTATTTAGTAACATATTAAAATACTCACTAATATATTTATCTTAAAAAGTAAAAAATATGTACATTGCACCTTATCCTTATATATAATTAATTAATTAATTAATTAATTAATTAATTAATATATCTTATTTATTTAACATATTAAAATACTCACTAATATGTTTATCTTAAAAAGTAAAAAATACGTACATTATAATTTAATAATAAATACTCCCTCCGTCTCATTTTATTTTATTTGCTTGTTATTTGTGTTTTTGGATGTCCCGAAACGTTTGTAAGGTTTCTAAAATTAAATACGTAAATAATTACTTTTTCATAATAATATTTATGATTATTTATTAAATGAACAACTTTTATTAATATTTTAATGAGTTAGAGCGTAAAAAATGGCAAAATAACTTTTATTGACTAAATTCTTAATATGCGTGTTTTATGAAAATGCAAACAATATGAGACGGAGGGAGTATAAGAGATTAAATAATAACATTATACAAATGCTAAGGAGGACAAAATAGTAAAATATTATAAAATATTAAATATCAATTATGGAAAGATTAATAATCTTGAAAAAAAATTAAACCTCAAAAGAAAATTAATAATTCTGCCAAATAATGGGAATATATATACCTAGTTACCAAATTTTTGAATCTTATTGTATCCAAATCCTCTATATAAGATGCTTCATTTCATACCCTTATTTTTATTCTACTCAGCTTCACTCTCTTCTTCTTCTCCTACCCACAAGAGAGCTCCATTAAAGATTTCAGTTTTTAAGAGATTTTGAATAATTTTAGCTTCTGGATATTACACCAATTGAAGTCTCTTCAGTTGGTTTCATTTTTGTTTGTGATTAAATTTTCAAGGAGCTTGGTGAAGGTTTTCAAGAGTGACCCACTTACTCCGATCTTATATGGTTACTCCGGCAGGACTTTGACCCGTTTACGAGGATATTTGACTCATATCGTCAGATGGACTCCGCCTCCGCCCCCATGCTCGGTTCGTTAAGCTCTTCCGAAAATGCTAAGGTTATTAACTCTTCTTTTCTTAAAAAAAAAAAAAAAAAAAAATTAATTGTCCAAATTATGATCTTTTGATTGAATTGGTTTTGTTTTTTTTTTTTTTAATTTTTGTCTTGTCGAACAGCAAGTTTTTGTTTTGGACTAGTTATAATGTTGAAGCTCTTTTATGGAGAACTTCACATATCATGTGATTAAGGGTAGTTTTTGCATTAAAATTTTGTTTTCTCCGAACAACTTATCAAATCGAAAAATCGAAAATTTGTATGATCAAGAGAATTCAGAACTCGAAACATTCTTTCAATAAAAATTTTTAATCCCTCAATTTATTTAGAAGGATAAATTGCTATTCTAACAATATGATGAGAAATATTTCCAAAAAAAATATATATGATAAGGAAATATTTTAATTCACAAGTTCAACGTGCATGGCTTCCTTTTAGCGAAATTAAAATAAATAAATAAACAAACAAATTAATAAGTTACATAAAAATTAATCAATTTACTAATTACAATTACTCCTACCTCTTTTCTTGAAAGTACAACTACAAACTCAAGCGAAAGAAACATCCGACCAGACAATTTTTTTTTTTAAATAAAAAGTAAAAATAAAATGACATATTACAACAAATAATACCGTCACCCGCACATGACTCACATCACCAATCTGATGCTTAAATTTGATTGGCCAAAACCTACTACAAGTATGCCTGTTTTGGTTGACCCCACACTTTTAACATGCAAATACGATACGTGATTGGACCGTCACCTCCGCCAAAAAGTCGTTTTCCGTTAACTAGAGAAAAATAAAAATAAATGAATAAGAATAATAAAAAGGCGTCTTCCAGCACCATTTCCACCTCCAGGCCGTGTGATGTAAATTCAAAGCAAGTGAATTTTATTAATTTTAATTTAATAATAATAATAATAAAAATTTGGCATTTAAGTTCTCTATCATTCTCTTTCTCTCTTAGCTTTGTCTCTGCATATTCTTCGCATCTCTTCAAACTTTTCTTTCGGAATTCAAATTCTCGCTTTTGGAATTGGACTCTCTTAGGAAACAAGAGAGAGAGAGAGAGAGAGTTAGTTGAATTCTGGTGGATCTGGTCGGGAAATTTCACCGGCGGCGAAGAAGAAAGTTTTGGACAATGCTCCATTAAGAGAGAGAGAGAGAGAGAGAGAGAGAGAGAGAGAGAGAGAGAGTTTTTGTGTGTGAAATTTAGGTGAGATTTTTTTAATTGTAATAGTTTTGGTTGGTTTATTATTGTTTTGCTAGCTTTAACACGTATTTTTGCATTTTGGCGACAAGATCTGATCTCTTTTTTCATCCAGTTATGGTTTTTGGATCTGTGAATTGGTATTTTCTGTGCAAAAGTTCAGTTTTTTTTTTTTTTTTTTTTTTTTTTTGAAGTTGATCTGATTTGGAATTTTTTATATTATGGATCAGAAATGATTTAGTTGTTAATGCGTGCTTTCTAGTGAAGATTGAATATTTGTTTTGTTTGCAATGAAGATGAGTTTGATTGCAGATAAGTTGTAGCTGTAGTTGATTTTGATTGGAAATCAGGTTTTACATATTGGTTATGAGTTATTTATCTTATTGTTTTTTGATGTTTGTAGATTCAGGTTTGTGGAAAGTGTAACAATATAAGGGGTGAACCAATGAAAAACGGGATGGTAGAATGCAGTGTCTGCCATTCGAAATTGGTTTCCCCAAATGCCAAAACTATTTCAAGAGCTTATGACCGATATAAGAGCAGGGTATCATCAAAACAACGTGCCCTCAATTTCCTCTTGGTTGTTGGTGATTGCTTCCTTGTTGGTCTACAGGTATCTCGTATTATACTGATCTTGTCGCTGTTTCATTTGATGTGCAAATATTATGTGCACTTGTTAGTTGTTATTCTTGATCCGTCTGCAGCATTCTATATAGACTCTTTTTATGTTAGGCATATTATGATTGTAAGTGCGGGTTGCCTCATTCTTGACCCATTTTTACGGCTTTTCTAATAAATTGGGAGAGGGCTTTACAATAGTTCAGTATAAACTCTAAAAGACATTTTTTAATGATCTTATTTCTTTTTCACATGGAAAATGTTTGATATGACTTGTGATAATTTGAACGAGGAATTTATTTTGAGCCTTGGGTATAAACATAGACTAGTTGACAAATCAATTACGCATTCCTGTCAAGTTTTAATTTGCTCAATAAGTGAATGATTTGCGCATTATTCAATTCCAGAAAGGTAGAATGACACTAGGCTGTTCTAGCTTAGCCTCTAGTTCCTATACTTGCTTGGTAAGCAAGTTATATAATGATTTGCTGATTGACCAGGTTGATTTCAGTGATTCAAATATTGAATTTCCCCTCATCATTTTACATATTTAACCTTCGAATGTTTCTTGGTTTGAGATTTTATTCTGGTTCTATGTAAAATGACCTAGGAACTGATATGATTTCTTTGGCAATTCTCGTATCTTTCCCGGAGTCCTCACGTTAAGTTTACTTTTTCTGCCAGCCTATTTTGGTTTATATGTCCAAGGTGGATGGGAAATTTGACTTTAGTCCAGTCAGTGTCAACTTTTTGACAGAAGCTGCGAAGGTTCTATTTGCAGTTGTTATGCTTTTTTTCCAGGTAAATTTGATTGTTCTGTACCACGTGATTTTGGCTGATGTTCATCTTCATTATTCAACCATGGGGATTCATAGATAGAATGTCATTGCTTAGCCTAGTAATATCAAGTGTGTAAAAAATGAGATTAGCCACCTCATGCAGGTTTTTTTATTGAGATTACTCAAATGATTTTTTGTTGATTGTACAGGCAAGGCACCAGAAAGTTGGAGAGAAGCCTCTTCTCTCAGTTTCTACATTTGTACAGGTACTATTTTTTCCCGCGTACATTATTTGAGTTACATTTAAAATTGGTAGTATAGAAAGGTTATTATGGTAAATGCTTTTATTATTAAACACTGTTCACTTCCTATAAATGCAAAATGCATCCGCTTTTCCACATATAGATCATTTGAATTATCTTTTGTAATTATTTGTTAACATTTGGAGAAGTTACAGTTCTTCTTAGGTAGAAGTTTACCTGCTAAATAGCTATTGGCTAGTGGCAGATTTATATGGGAAACTAAATATCATGCCTCCCATTTTGGCTTTAATTGATGTTAATATGATAATGGTATATACTTGAAGAGCTCACAATTAATAACCTAAGTGATCACAAATAGATAATTTGATCTTATAAATGTGGATGTACACTGGAATATTGTCCTTGACTTTGTATCTATGTTCTTTGTTGCTGCCCTATAGGATCTGGTAGAATTTTTATTTTTTTTCCCCAGAAAATTGTGTTGATGGTGCACTTAGCATTCAAAATCCTATTCTAGAGGTTGTAGGTTGGTAATATGCTGACAGCAAGGCTTTTGCCTGCCATGATCTGCAATGAGATTTTAGAGTTATATGTTGACATTAAGCTAAAAGTTGAAACTTGTCAGTTACTATTCTACCAATGAGTTGTAATTGTTTTGCAGGCAGCTCGCAACAATGTTCTTCTTGCTGTTCCAGCTTTTCTATATGCCATCAATAACTATCTAAAGTTCACCATGCAGGTATAGGACATTTCATTTTTCTGCTAGAAGTCTGTCTGTTCCATGCATAAATAGTTGCTAAGTTGCATTTCCTCTTATTTCTGGAAATTGTTTGGGTTATATGGATTTAATACGTTATCTTCTTTTGAATGGAGCAAATGCATGGAGGAAATGAATGGAGAGATGATTGGTTTTGATTAGAATTAAGCCCATAACTAAATCCCAAATTGTGTAAAGGTTAGCAACAGTGGATGTATATCACGGCTTCATATATTTATTTCCACTTTTTTAATCAGTAAACACAAATCTATACTCATAGTCATAGGCGTCAAGGGAGGTTTAATCTGCTTATGCTAGCAGTATATATATAAGAACAACCTGAATGAGATTTGTCAACTATCACTAAGATTTAAATGATCATGTTCAAATTCCCTTCAGTAAAATGTTGAGCTAGCGACAGTTTCTATTTTCATCTATTCAATGAGTAAGATTCCAAAAGCTTGCAAATTTTTTTCAAGGAACGAAATTTCATGTTTCCTTATGCCTAATTCTATAATAGAACCCTTCCGAGTGGGCTCTCCACCTTTACTTGCTCATTATGCACTTTTTTCCTGAGAGTAGCATAGACTAAATTTTCCTATGTCTACACTCTAGACACATCTATGTACCAAGGGGTATGCGTGTGCTCTCTTTCTACAAGAATTGGCATTTGGGGATGAGTGTTCAGAATTGTCAAGTTGGAGCAACATCTATCAGCCTCTTATGCAATGATGGAAAAAGTAATGCAGAAGAAAACCTTAGGAGAAAAACGGGGAAAATTAAAAATTTAAAATTACTAGTTTAACTGTTTGCATCTCTAAAGCAAATTAATGCCAACTTTTTAAATGAACTTAAATCTCTGAAGCAGATAAGGAATCTATTACATCATGATGCCTATGATAAAAATGTGGCATTTTGTCCTCAATTATTAACTTTATCCAACATCATTATTCAATCAAAGATACATAGCTTCTAATGATTATTTGTCAACAGTATGGCACTTTTTATATGACCAGGTCCTGTATGACTGCTTTGCTGCTTAGTCTAGTATCTAGCTTATAGGCTTGGACATTACCTTGGGTTATTTTTGGATATTGCCTTGGGTTATCTTGGGAAACCAGAAAAATTGAGTTAGCCTTGAATATAGAACCTTTTCCCTTGGATATCTTTTCATAATTTTATAATCTGTGCTCAAATTAGATTGTGAATTTTGCATTTTGTATTTCAAGCTTGGCTGAGATGAAGAGGATATGTCTTTTGGGTTGCCAGACATCCCTTAGAATTGCTCTACCTGTGGTTGCTGGTTAACCATAATTAACTTTCTTGGTTCAATTTATATATAGTTCACTGTTGCAAGGATTGAGGGTGTAAATGCTTGTTTAAAGTTGATTAAGATAACAATGACTATTTATTGGTGCAGCTATATTTTAATCCTGCGACGGTAAAGATGCTGAGCAATCTGAAGGTATTTTGTGATTCAGGATATTTATTATTGGTGATTTGATGATATTACTTGGCATATTGCTGTTTCTTGTCTGTAGAATTTCATTTACCTCATAAGCAATAATATTTTGATCTTCAGCGGACTTCTAATTTTGTTTCATTGATTTAAATGTTTGTTCCTCATTTGTACTATCCTCCGCTGAAAATGTTGCAATTTTCATGGTAATATGCAGCATGATGTGATTTTGCTTCCAGGAGTTGTGCACCTTTTATTTTCTTTGGATGCTAAATTTCATGATATTATTAAACTTGTTTACATAAACAAATATATTGCACCTTTTTAGCTTTGATGTAGTTGAAGTGTATATAGGAATTTCAGTTGTGGATAATTGTGATTAGTACAATCATTTGATGGTAAATAAATGCCTATTGAGCATTGTGTCATGAAAACTCTTTGGCATGCATATGTCTTACACATCAAACTGTGTTGATATACCTTTCTTGTATGGCTGGATTTATGAAAGCAAAAGGGTGCTACTTGATATGGGAGCAAGATAGACTAGGGGCTAGAAGGCTGTTTTGACACCTTATTCAAATGGCTTTTCTTGGATTAGTTCATTGAGGAACTGCTGTGACAAAATATCTGCTAAAGTGGGATGAATAATCTGTTTCCTTGTCTTACAAATATGCTTGTAATTCTCTTACAGGTTTTGGTGATTGCTTGTTTGCTAAAGATAATAATGAGGCGCCGGTTTTCTGTACTTCAGGTTAGTTTCAAATTATAAATGAATTTATAATGACCAGGATTGGCATTTCCAGTTTGATGAGAGTCATCAATGTACTCTTTTGAGCATACAATGTTGAATTTCATGTTTGGTAAATATTTATTATTCTGTAACAGTGGGAAGCTCTTGCATTATTGCTCATTGGAATTAGTGTAAATCAACTACGTTCTTTACCTGAAGGTAGTACGGCAATGGGCCTTCCAGTTGCAACGGGTGCATACGTTTATACGTTGATCTTTGTAAGTGTTTTATGTGTTCTTTGCATGATAGTAATTCCTGCTTGTTGAACACATTTGAGAATTGCAGTACAAGTAGTTTGGATTCAACTAGGTTTTGTATTCTTAAGATTTTTTCTTTAAAATTTCTGTGCTTGTTGGAAGCTTATTTAGCAATTCTACAGGTAACTGTTCCATCATTGGCCTCAGTCTACAATGAGTACGCATTGAAGAGCCAATATGACACAAGCATATATCTTCAGGTGATATTTTAGGGTTCAGCATGTTGGTTTTTTTTTTTTATGTCGAATCAAGTAAATTACATAGTTTTTAGAGAGATCAAATTGAGAAAGTACAATCTACCTGGAATTAAACCTGCAACATTGAAAATTGAAGTCAGTAAGATCCTAATTTTGACTATGCTTTTGGCTTTCAGAACTTATTTTTGTATGGGTATGGCGCCATCTTCAATTTTCTGGGAATATTGGCAATGGCCATTGTCAAAGGTATGGGCATGGATCTCTGTTATTATCAAGAACAATGTCCTGAACTATATTGCTATCCTATGTTTGATCTGTGGCTGTCAGTTTACATTGCTTTTTCATGGAGTTCATTGTGGGCTTTGTGTATACGTGGAGTTAGGTTTCTACTTGGGCTAGTTTGCTTGTGAATATTGGGAAGGACGTGTAATTATGGACTTTCTAATTTTGGGAAATTACTTGACCACATCTTTATGTCTATGTTGCATTTAGTGGGTTTCGTGTCATGTCTTTGAGTTTTTTTATGTCTGTAATTCCCATAATCAGTATCATTTTGTTGCACTTCTAGCCAAATAGGATAATCATTACTTGCAACTTTGATGGAGTTCTACTTGTTTTAAGGATCCTACTTCGACCAGTTGTTGTTCCATTATCAATGTGATATGCATCCTGACATTGAAATTGTATCACATGGTCTTGGCATTTATGTACTGAATGAATGTTTGCAGGTCCTAGTAGCTTTGACATCCTGCATGGTCATTCAAGAGCTACCATGCTTCTGATATGCAACAATGCAGCTCAAGGAATATTGTCGTCTTTTTTCTTCAAATATGCAGGTCAATTTCTTTAATTTTGTCCATAATGCCCTTTGCTTGCTATATGTTTGATGTCAGTCTTTGCTAATAACATGGGGAATATGTCTACTTGTATAAACTATTCACAACAACCTTCTGATTCCCACTCATGGATTGACGGCATCATTTGCTGTGTTCAGATACAATATTGAAGAAGTACTCGTCAACAGTTGCCACAATCTTCACAGGCATTGCATCTGCTGTGCTGTTTGGCCATACTTTGACTATGAACTTTTTGTTGGGAATTTCTATTGTGTTTATCTCGATGCACCAGGTGACTTTTGAGAATTTATTAACTTGATGAATCATTTAAAGTTTTCAGGCAAGGAAAAGATTTAGGAATGTCCATTTTCATTGGGTTTCATTTATCCTTTCAGTTCTTTTCATCCCTTTCAAAAGTCAAAGATGAACAGCAGAATGGAGTGGCGGAACTAGTGGATCTTCAGGATAGCCACAGGTACATCTGCTTTCCTTTTCTATTTATCTCTTCAGTCTCCATGATCTTATCATTGCTAGCAAGTTTCTTCATGATGGAGGCCATAAAGCTCCTGCACTTGTCGCTTAGAAAAGTTATGTTCTTCCTGAAACTTGAGAAAAATGTCAAAATTGAATATAATTTAAAGGTACCTGATTTAATCATTTTTAATCACCAAATATATCGAATACTCAATATATAGACAGAAGAATGGTGAATAATGATGGAGAAAGAATTTTCATTAATTGCAATTATTTATTATATTCTTTTTATGTTCAGATCGAAAGATTCATTCATAAATATGGCAGCTGGAGCAAATGAAGAGGTAATAATAATCTTCAATTACCCTGTTTTATACCAAGTTGTAGCATTCTCCTTAGATCTAACTCAGTGTTCTGTTCTATTTCTCCCTTTCCAGAATCACATAGGGCACGATGAAAGAAAACCTCTACTTCCCACCTAGAGTGTAGTCAAATATGATAACCTTAGAAAGGTATGGCACTATAAAAACATACATTTTCTAATTGTTGTACTCCAGGTGCTGAAGTTATTTGCCATAAATTTTATTTCAGGAATTTTCCGGGAAGAAATTCTTTTGGCAGGACTTATTGTACTATAAAGGAGATAAGTCAGTTGTCAGAATTACAAATAAAAAGGGCAATTTCAGAAATTATTTTACAGAGTTGAGATCTTTTCCTAGTTGGTACTCCAAGTTTTCCTTCATGCAGATACCTCAGTCAACCGGCCGCCGGAGGCTTAGATATAGAGATATAGTAAGAAAGGGTAATTGGATACCTGGTTCATGATTTATAGCCTGGCATTTAGTAATGTCAATGTTCAACATGTATTTTTTATTATCTTAGAACCCTTTTTCCCCCTAAATGTCTTTTTTCTTTTTGATTATCTTTATAGGTTTGGGGCTCAAATCATGATGTGAGGATACAGTAAAAAGAAAATGAAAGAGAAATGCCTTTTTTTTTTCTTTATACAAAGATATTTAAATGTATTGATTATACATATAAAAATTTTAATGGTCCAATTGGAAAGGAAAAGTTTTATTTTTCAAGCAATAGGGCTTCTTTTATCATATTTTCCCCTCATTTGGCTTGAATGAAACAACTACTTTGTAGAACAGGTGCAAAATTAAACAATGTGGATTCCACATGCCAGACCTCTTGGATTGGATGACTATCTGAATCACTACTAAGAGATTGGTTGGTATAAATTTTTCATGTTTGGTTTCAAGGAAAATTTTGAAATTTTACATCTAGTTTTGTAGTTGGTTATATTTAGATTAAATTTTTTAATGAAATTTATTTTTTACTTATAAATAAAATGAATTTCACATGAATTTACTTTAAATATTATAAGCATTATCTAGTTAAGTACTAGTAATTTATAGTTCAATTTTGCAAGAATTTAGTTTAATAAGTCAAACCGAATTAGTCTAATTTAATCTAATTTGATTTTTAGCATATTCAATTCGATTTTGGTTTGATGGAAATTTTCTTCAATTTAATTCAATTTTTAATAACATAAAAATAAACCCAAAAATCTATTAAATCAAATCAAATTGATCTAACGAAATAAATTCAATTTTATTTTATTTGATCTAATAAATTGATTTGAATCAATTTCTATTTAGAAAAATTTCCATATTAGTATTAATAAAATAATTAATTTTATGCTCAGCAATTTATTTTAAAAGATATATATATTTGCTAATAAATTAAAAACGATCACATAAAACCTAAAAAATTAATTAAATTAATAATTCATTGTTTTCGATATTTGATTGATATACATAAAAATTCTTTAATTTAATTAGGAATCATTACAAGGAATGATTATAATTAATTAAATCACTATTATTAGAGAAAATTCTGACTTTCTTCTGCTTCTCATAAAAAATGAAAACTCAAAAACTAAAAGACCTTAACTAACAAAAAAAAAAACTAAAAGACCTTAACTTTGTTACCGAGTCAACTCGTCCTAGCTGGAGACAGAGCCCCGCCTCTCTATTGGCCAAATTCCGTCACTAGACTGTTAATGAAACAAGCTATTCTCTTCACATTAATTTAATTTAAACGATAAATACTATAAATAAGAAAGAAAGAATAATTTTCCTTCTAACAGAAGAAGTTAGTAACTGACATTCATTTCTCTTCTTTCTGCTATTCGCTTGTTTCGTCTTCTTCTCTACGCATATCTCTAACGCATGCGTCGCAGGTCCTCTCTCTCATCTAGTTCTGTTTGGTCGATGAGAAAATATTACTAGCATAATACATGGAAGAAACTTAGAGCTCAGTTTTTCTCGCTATCAAATTAGAGCTTTCGATTTAATCTCTCTGTTACTTTTCTGCTTTTTAACCGGCTAAACTGCTTATTTTGATTCATTTTTTTTTTCATAGATCATTTTAGAAGGATTTCAATCGAAGAATTCAAGCTTTGGTTTCTCCAGATTTTGTCTTAGGTAAAACCGCGAATTGCAGTGTTTACGGATCTTGTAAGATCCGATTCTTTTTTTCCAAACCCTAACTAGAAACGCTATCTTGCTTAGCTGATTTTCAATCTGATATGCTTTTTTTTCGTTGTTTTTTTCGCTGCTGGTGCTGTTTTTGTGTTGCAGTGGACGTGGTAAAGTACTTGAATCAACATCACCATGGTTTCCTTTGAAATGAATGACCGCAAGAGTGAGTGAACTTTGATCTTATAGCTTTGCACATTATTTGTGTGTATTTACATATTTGATGAGCAGTTTTCAGTTGAAGATATTTTGAGAGAGACAGGGAGAGGAGGTGAAGTTGGTGGTAGATTGAGAGAGATAAAGTTCTTAATTAATAGATTCTTTTTAGAGAGATAGGTGTATAGTAATTGAGAAACTCTTGTTAAGTTGATATGTATTTTGTAAAGAAACCTTATATTCCTTCAGGGATCTAGATAATTTCCATACTATCCTCATTTAATCCCTCTTAAATAATCATTATCAGTTTCCCCATTACAATTAATAGATTGTAAGAGCTCTGAGCATTTTGAGAGGCCCGAACCATGAATCAGATTATGTCTAGATCCTTGAAAAATGCTAGCTTAAGAGGTGTTGAAATTTGGACTCTTGAGGTGTTGAAGCCATTTAGATACAGTCAAAGTATTTCTGTCATATGGAGTATAAATCATGGTATATTCAAGTAGTAATTGTATAATCAATAAAACTATTTTTGGCTAGCTCTCGAGGCTCATGAGTGATGACTAATTGCTTTTTGTGGACTGTTGTTATTGGTGATCATTAACCCTTAATTGGTGCTTCCAACACAAATTAGCATATGAATAGGGAGAAAAAGAATTAAGTCCATTATATTCATCTCTTCTTTATTCTTTTACATTCTAACTTTTGCAATTGTGAAATAAAACAGAGATTGGGCTAGGATTGACAGGATTTGGCATATTTTTCTCGTTCCTGGGCATTATTTTCTTCTTTGACAAGGGATTACTTGCCATGGGAAATGTAAGTGTCTTCCTATGAATATCCTTAAATGTAATACATTATGCATTCATTTAAATGATCTTATTTCTGTGGTGCATGTTCAGATCCTCTTCATCTCAGGAGTGAGTCTAACCATTGGACCAAAGTCCACCATGCAATTCTTCATGAAACGTCAAAATTTTAAGGTCATTTCTATCACTTTTTTCCCCTCCATTCTCTTGCACAAGTGTTCTTACTCTGCATTTTGCTGCTGTTACATACTCTCTTTATAGTACTTGGATTTTCTGGTCATGCAGGGAACTATTTCTTTTGGTGTTGGCTTCTTCTTTGTTGTCATAGGATGGCCAGTTATTGGCATGATCTTGGAAGCATATGGATTCATCATACTATTCAGGTCTGTTAACTTTTTATCTCAATGGTCTGACAGCATTCAAACTTTGCATGGTCTTAGATGCTGATGAGAACTTTGTGCAGTGGCTTCTGGCCTACATTGGCAGTCTTTCTGCAGAGGATCCCTATTCTTGGCTGGGTGTTCCAACAACCATTTGTTCGATCGGTATGCTCCCTTTAGAACTCAATGCTATCTTTTTGCCTTCTTAAAGTGCCATTTTCTTGTTTCTTAGTTTTCCTATAAACTAAGAAACTAGTTAAAAGGTTTTTAGTCTGTTAAAATTACAAATAGGCTACAACAACAACTAAACTTTAGTCTCAAACTAGTTAGGGTCGGTTATATAGGGCATTTGTTACCATTATCTGCTCTAATAAAAAATAAAAAATAAAAAACAGTGCAAAGCAAAGCATATATTGAAAAAGAATTTTGTAATACTAAATTTTGCGGAGAAAAGAATGCAGAGATTTAAAAAAAAAAAAAAAAAAGTGATAAACAAGCAAAAGAAAAAAAAAAGGGTCTCATGCCAACCCTAGATTAGATTGCTATAGATATCTTTAGTTTCGATTCTGTCCTTTACTTCTGTTCATTGCTAAATCTTCATCAATCCCCAAAATTGTAGATCCTTCCTCACCACTTCCCTACAAGTAAATCTAGGTCTACCTCTTCTGGTTTAGCCCCCTCTACCACCAAAGTATTACACTTACGAATCAGGGCACCTAGGGATCTCCATAAAACATGGCCAAGCCATCTTCTTCTGTTGAACAAATAGATTGTACAATACAAAAGACTACTGTTCATGCTGTTGCATAGTATTTTTTTGTATACAAAGGAAGAGTGCTGTTGTGTTATCATAAAAATATTTAACTGAAAAATGTTCATGTTGTTGAAAGGTAATACAGACACTCACATTTTTAGAGTAGCGGTCAAGGTGGTTCTACTTGGTTTTTGAATGATCAAAACTGTACTTGATCGGAATATTCAGTTTTTGCTTTCCGTTATAAACTGAGTGAAATTGGAACTTGCTAATTTTGATGAGATTAGTGCACAGTTTTACTTGTCTTTTAAAGTTCTTTTTATACATTGGATTATCATCTAGGAAGTGCACAAAGATGTTGAAGGAAAGGTCAGTCTTGACTGTGGAGCTAAAAATTGGTCAAGGCTCGAATCAAAGTTAGTGATATAGTTCAAAACTTAGTTGAAACATTTATGAGCATGTGCTCATACGCATGCAATTGTGTTATTTATATTTATAGAGAGACAGAGAGCCTTTTCAAGGATTTTGATATAAATAAAACACTTCCATGATTAGTATTTTCCAATGAAGAGTAACATTGTTGTTAATTGTTGTTGAAAGGGGAATACTTGATTGATTTATTTCCATGTCTAAGTTTTTGTATGCTATTAATTTAAAGCTTGAACTAGTTTCTTATATTTTTAATCCTGAAATTTGCAGTTTATGGATCGCTACCGAGGCAGAAGAGTTCCTGTGTAGTGCAGAATCAAAAAGAAGTGAAACTAATCTTTTGAATAGGTCCACATGTAAGTCCTGTAAAAGAATACTATCTGGCTCCAGATCTAAAATTTTTTTGGTTTAGAGATGGGTAGGTGTGCAATTCTGGGATTGCAAGGAAGTGCAACTAAGCTGCAGATAGGTCCATTTCTAATTCCCTGTAAAAAGTATTTCTAGAAATATATATATATATATATATATATATATATATATATATATATATATATATTTTTTTTTTTTTTGGATTCTGTTTGCATGACTGTAGAGAGTGCATTTTCATTTGATGATAAGCTTTTTGTCCTTTCCATTAAAGAAGGAAAAGAAAATTATAATTTTCAGTTTATCCATACTATTCTTTTGTTTGTTTCTATTCTCTATCATTGCACAATGGATCTTATGAAATGAATGATTTGTTCTTAAGACACCCTGAGGCTGTCTTTTTTATTTTGTTTTTTATCTTTTAAGTAATGGGGGAAGGGGATTTGAATTTGGACATGCCCAAGTCTTATATGTACTATTGGTTGTTCTGAGGCTGCAATGGTGAATTTTTGTTTTTATGAGCAAGAGCTAAACATTGAAATTTCATTTTAATAAATATTTATTTATAATTTACATATTCAGATAATTAAGTTATAATTGTATGCGTAGATAATTAAGTTGTTGATGTTATGGTATTTAATTAGATTTCCCAAATCGAACATAAACCTAATAATAATAATAATAAATGGACTATTGGTAAGTTATGCATTCTACTCTCAGAGTATTTCTTATTAGTAATGATGCGAGAACTAACCCAACTAAGTCTTTTTGATCGGAAATTGCAAGTTGTTGGGAAACTTTAAATTTTTTTTTTTTTTTTTGGCATTTATTTAAAACTTGAATTAAAAAATAAAATTGATTAAATATTAAGTGAAAATCACTTTTTATTATTTTCAAGCAGAATAACTGAATTTTCTATTTAACCTATTAAATAAGGACAATAAAAATATTTTCATTACAATACATCATTCTTTAACAATTAATATTCTGCCTAGAATTGAAAATACGACATATGATGTATGAGAAAAATAATTTTAAAAGGAGAACTTGGAGATGAAGAAAAAGACTAACGGCTTTTGGTTAGTATTTTAATCTATGAGTGTACAATTATAAATGAATAAAAGGAGTGACCAATTGAACATACTCAGCTATAAAAAGAGACCTTCGGGCTTGTTAATGGGCATTCTTGAAATAGTAATAATAAATGGCTGAAGAAGTGATCCTTTTGGATTTATTTGCCAGTTCTTTTGGAATGAGAGTGAGAATAGCTTTGGCTGAGAAAGGGATCAAATATGAATACAAGCAAGAAAACATGTTGAATGAGAGCCCTTTGCTTCATAAAATGGTCCCTGTCCTTATTCAGGATGGAATACCTATTTGTGAATCTCTCATCATCCTCCAATACATTGATGACACATGGAATCAACACAACCTTCCTTTGTTGCCATCCGATTCTTACCTTTGACCGCAATAAAGGGTTTGGGCTGATTTTCTAGACAAAAAGGTATATTAAGAGCTTAAATTTATTAATAAAGAGTGTATCATATCACTGTCTCGTATGTATTCTCTTTAAAAAAACTCACAGTAGTATGATAATAAAATTTCTCAAAGTTATGCATGTGAAAATATGATGCAGGTATATGATAGTGGCAAGAGGATACTAATGACCAAAGGAGAAGTCAAAGAGGCAGCTAATTTGGAGGTGAACCCTTTGGATTTATGGATATAGCACTAATTTCCTATTCCTCCTGGTTTTTTTCCTATGCAACCTGTGGAGAATTCAACATAGAAGTTCAAGTCCCAAAGCTTATGAAATGGGTTCAAAGATGCAAAGAGAGAGATAGTGTTTCAAAATCCCTCACTGACCTACTCAAAGTTTATGAATATGTCTTGTAACTAAGGAAAATGGCTGGGGTAGAATAAGAGATTGCTACTCCTATCACTTCTGTTTTTGGATTTAGTTGATGTTTTATATATAATAACCATACCAAATTATGATGTAATTTGTGGGTGATCTTGCAAATCCTCTCTTATGTATCTTCTCTGGTTGTTCCTGGTGAAAAACTAATTGTAAAAGCAAAAGCAACATAACCAAATGCACAGTAATCCATGGCCAAGTAGGCATATAAGTCTGTAAAACGCTACAAATGAAAAAACTAAGAACTAGGAGATAAAGGGGAAAAAGGAAAGCTTTTTTTTTTCATTGTAAACTCAATGTAATAGAAGTGAAGCATTTTGGTTACCAGTCTTAATTTTGAAACTCACATTAAGTTTTTACCTGAAAAATTAATTCATACCAGTATAGTTCTTACGGATATTTGGCCTCCCAGACCTTCTGACTGTGCCAGAACTTGCTTTCAAGTTGATTGAAGCTCCTTCAGACAACTTTTTATTAGCTGCTGGGGTTAAAATCTGATCAGTAACTTCACCTTCAAGGGAAAAGTTCGATGAAAGACATTTTTCGGGCTTGTTTCTGAAATTTCTGCACTGGACTGGAGATTTGGATTGGAGATTCTCTTCCTGCTTGCTACTCATATGCTTTGATCTGTACCTACTTCTTGTTACAACACCTGTACTTCGGGTAAGTTCTTTGTGCATCTGATAAGTCTTTGCCTTCTTATGATTTTTCACAGTTTGATCCACTTCAGAATTTACAGTCACTTGTGGACCTTCACTTTCCAAGTTGGAATGGTACATTGGAGTATGTTGGAATGTGTCTGACAACTTTCCCAGTGTATCATCACAACTAAGATTTTCAGAATCCTCAGCAAGGCGCATAACAAGATCACGTATGCTTGTTGCTGGGAGCTCATCCAAAGATGACAGGTCAGTATTTGGATTTAATCTAGGCACATTTTTTCTACTTGTAGAATCTCTTTTAGCAGATTCTTCCACATAAAATTGAGCAAGGCACCCTTCCCATTCAAATGGAAACCCAATCTGGAAATGATTGCAAACCTGTAGAGATAAACAATTCAATTGGGGCTTGATCTAAAAAGGTTAAATAGGCATAGAAATAGCATATGTAATTTTGCACCTGTAAGTTCAGGACAACCTTATTAGGCATTTATTTGGTTCTAATCTAATTTTGTTTCTTAAACAAATACTAGAAGAACATTCTGAAGCAATAGATTTATACTCAATGAAAACAGGAGAAATTTTACTAGAATCATTATTTGAATTAAATATTTTTATACATTACTCTTAAGACCACAGAGAACAAGGTGAAGACGGAAAAGATATTTTCTCAGGAGAAAAAAGGCACAATACCAGAACTGAAAAGCCACTTTGAAGCGTTCGGCACCTATTTATGAAGCCGTTTATTGCAATTGTGATTCCATCCCTGGTTTCAAGAGTGGTGGCATTGATTCTCCTGGATATTGGTGCAGAGTAAAAGAGTCTTTCTCCTAAGCTTTGATACAAATAAAAGTAAAAGCACAAACCCCAAAAATTCTTTACAATCTTGAAGAATTATTTGCAATCAGATTAAAGAAGCGATCTAATTTGGAAATGCAAATTCATGAAAAAAAAGAAATTGTAGCAAATTCAAATTCATAAAAAGAAATCATGAAAAAAAAAAGACTATTGGAAATGCAAATTAATCACAGATTGAGGGGGAAAACTTGAAATTGTAGCAGAAGGCCTCAGCTTGCTTAAAATCCTTATTGGGTTATAGCTTACAGAATTAAATGGCAAGAATATTAAAAGTTTCAATTAAATTTTACTCAAGAAACAAAAAAGGAAGACACTTCTGGCCAACATCCACAAATCTTACTTCAAATTAAACCCAATTCTTCATTTTCGCTTTGGAAACTTTCTAGATTAGATCAGAAATTTTTGCCCATCAATTCTCGACCAGAGAACAACTTAAGTAAAACAATGAAGCAATAAATAAATAAATGAATAAATCATACTCGCTTAAAGCAAACCCAGCAACAGCAATCCCTTTGTTCTCGGACTTAACCAGCCACCAATCGTCCAGTAACACCTGGATAAAACAAAATCAACAACCATCACGAACAATTAACATCGGCTACTACTTCAATAACAGCATAACACATAAAAAGAAGTGAAGTACAAAAATTAAAAAAAAAAAAAAAAAAAGGGAAACGAAATGAGAAGGTTCAGATTTTTACAGATTTGAGGGACAAAGAAGAGGCAGGAATGACGGGCTTCTGATCAGATTGAGAACCGCGAAACGACGAGGCTTTTGGGTTTCCACATATGCTAGCTATCTTCTCCATTTTCATTATCTTTACAGAGAAAGAGGAGGGAAAGGTGGTTTTCTCTCTTAAAATATATATATAAAAAGCCAATCAAGATAATTATATTAACTCCATTGTTTCGAGTAGAAATACAATGCGCGGTGTCATTTTTATCAACTTCCCAAAATCAGTGAAACTGCCGGTCAAAGGGTATAATCCGGAAGGTCGTTTAGATCCATTATTTTGTCGTTTTCCTCTCAATTGTTATTATAACTCTAAGAAGACGAAATTTGAACAGCTGTTGTGAGTCCAACGCCTAAGAAAAGGCCCTTGTGCAGTTCGAAAAAGCAAAAAGCTAAAAAAAGAAATAAGAAAAAGAAAAGGCTGAAGTGCCTTTCAAAGACACAAAAAAGAAGGGTAAGCGGATAAGGTTGCCCTACGAGAAAAATAAACACTCAAATCTTATATTCCAAAAAAAATAAATAAATTCTTAGTTTGTGACAAAAATATAACTCGTGGCGTTTTATATAAAACTCAACATCCAAAGCCGTATGTATAAAATATATTAAATTATTATATAATGTGAACCGGGATTGAGCTACACTTTAAAATTTAAAAAGTTAAAATAAATTTTTCAACAATTAGAAAATAATTTTTTAAAAAAAATTATACTAAATTATGAACAAATTTTTAAAAAATTCTAAAGTTTGGAGCCGGTCTCCCCGTTCCTCCGCCCTAAATATAAGTTATTTTATATATACAATGAGCTTTGTACAAAAGTCAATGATTTTTTTTTTGTTTAAATAGTACATATCAATATATTTTGTAATGATAAGAACATTTACGACTGACAATCATCCTTTCACTGTTAGAAAAAAAAACAAATTCCCTTTATTGATATTGTATAACAAGACTATTGCGTAAAAAGTGTTTTTCTTTTTTGGTACCAAGTGGCCGGAAGGTGCCAATTACATCTTAATAATGATAATTCGGTTTAAATTAATAATCCTTTTAGATTTTAAATTATGTTTTTCCGAAAAAATATCAATATTATAAATATTTCCACTCAATAAAAGATTTCCAATGTTGCTGTTTCGTTTATTGATTTAAAAGATGCAACTCAATTGAAAATAATAAAAAAATAATAGTAACACATAAAATTACTTAATTTTAAAATAAACTAAATCCAAATTGATCTATTTATGTTCATCCAACCCAACCTAGTTGCCACTGTTAACTTTTTTATAATTTTATCACTAAAAAAATATTTTGATGTATGGATCTATCCATGTATTAAGTTAATAATTAATTACTTTACGAAAAATTAGGCTTTGAAATTTTTTTAAAAAATAATTAATGAATTTTTCAAATTTTATTCATATATATTCAACACATTAATTATTAATGATATAGATAAAGTGTAATTTAATTAAATTAATAAACTTTTTATTACAATTTATATAAATTAATTGTCACCGTGTAAAAACCCTTATTTGTAGAATTTATGTGTGCGCTTGAAAGTGGCGAAACAGATTTGGGTTCAATTTGTTTAAAATTAAAAGTTCGATGGTTAATATAGACAGAAAAAAGTAATCTTTTAGATTTAATTGAACCAATCAAAAACATTTAAGGGTCAATTTGATACTCTTAAGGTTAAAAAAAAAATCTGCAACATCGACATTATCTCTCCTAGCAAAAGTGGCGAGAACAACGAGAAACGATGGTAGTCGGAAAATCAAGTAAGTTCTTTCCTTCATTTCCATGATTTAGTTTTAAGTTTCTGTAACCAAATTATGGATTATAAGAAATTTTCTATATATTTTCTACTAATTCTCAACACAGAAAGCAATTGAGGGGGAGAATATGAGAGAAGAAAGAATTTGGGTTTTTTTTTTTGTTGTTTTAGATTTTTTTAACCAAATTTTTTTTCTCCGACCAGGCCACACCATTTCTACTTTCTTCTGTCTGGGGTCATTTTTTTATTTTAATTTAAATCTTATTTTTTATTTCTAATAAATAATGTTTTGAGAGATCAAACAAATTTTATAATATAATAAATAATGTTTTCTCCATTCTAAAATTCTTGCCTTACTTCTTTTCATTTGTTTAAATTATAGTACTATTTTCCATTTTTTTTAGAATAAAATAATTTTTTATATTATTTTTATTTAATGTGCATTTTTACGAATAAAACTATTGCGTTTGATATTAATATTAACCAATTCCATAACTTAATTTTTTGATTTCTTGCATTAAAATTTAAATTTTAATTGGTTTCAACGATGATATTGTATGAATCAATTAATTAAAAGATTTTTTTCACTTAACATTGTTGATTCTACATTAGATTAATGCGTAAACTTATTAATTAAAATTTAGTTAGATTGTTAATGTTAAATTTAATTTTAATAATATGGATTTTTATAAAATAAAGAAAAATTATAATTAATCATAATAACTATATTTTCTTAATATATATGAAACTCAAACTAAAATAAAATTTGACGTCCAAAATTTTTAACACCAATCAAAATTGTTACAATGGTTTAAAAGTTGTACGGAAATGATATTTTGGATTTTTTTTCCCCCTTTTTCGAGCCAGTTAGCAGTTTAAAATTCTCAATTAACCAACTTGGTTAGCAATTTTCTCAGGAAAACAAGAATTATTATAGAAATGTTGAATTCCAATAATCTAATTTGCATTATTCATAAGCAAACTAATAGACTCGGACTCTTGACTCTATGCAATCACCTGATATAGTTATTGGCCCTGAAGAACCATTGTTGACACCAACATCCTCTTTTTTCTTTTCTTGTGGCACCAAAAGGAATTATTATAGAAATGTTGAATTCCAACAACCAAACCCTAATAATTTAATTTACATTATTCATAAGTAAACTAATAGACTCGGACTCGGAATCTGACTCTATGCAATCACCTAGTATAGTTATTAGCTCTGAAGAACCATTATTGATACCAACATCCTCTTTTTTCTTATCCTGTGGCACCAAAGAAGGTTTTGGAGGCAATTTTAGGTTTTCAAATTCTCCTTCCAGCATCTCTATAACTTCATGCATGGATGGACGATAAATGGGTTCCAATTGTATACACCAAAGAGCTACTAAAGCCATCTTCTTTGTCATTGTACTTTCCTCCTCTGAAACATTATCTCCCAATTCCATGTCTTTTCCTTTATTAAATTGTTCATAAACCCATGTCGGAAAATAGACTTGGCTTACATGCGCAGCAAATGCATTCAAGTGCTTTCTTCTTCCCACCATTTCCATTAACAAAATCCCAAAACTATACACATCAGCTTTATGAGATATACCTCCAATGTTCTTGTAGATTAGTTCTGGAGCCATGTAACCCATTGTTCCCCTTGCTGCTGTGAGACACACAATACTCTCATCGGTCGAATATAATTTTGCAAGTCCGAAATCTGAGATTTTTGGCAAGAAATTTTCATCAAGAAGAATGTTATGTGGCTTGATATCAAAATGTAATATTTTCATATGACAGCCTCGGTGAAGATAGTCAATCCCGCGAGCCACTCCTAGAGAAATCTCATACATTTTCTCAATGGTTATCAAATTGCTACGTTCTTCCGAAAATATATACTTCTCGAGAGATCCATTAGACATGAAATCATATACGAGAGCACGTTTAGATTTCTCAGCATAAAAACCAACAAGACGAACCACATTAATGTGACGAATTCTCCCAATTGTAGCAACTTCATTGATGAAGTCTCGACCGTTACCTTTGGACATGTTCAACATTTTTACTGCAGCAAAATTACCACTCCGGAGTTTTCCTTTGTATACAGAGCCAAAACCTCCTTCTCCCAGCTTTTCTTTGAAACCGTTTGTTATCTTCTTAATTTCTGAGTAAGAGTATCTAATTGGGAAGAGATTATCATAACTTTGAAGAAACTCTTCAATATTATCATATTTTGATAAATGTCTCCTTTGCCATTTATAAATCCAAAAGGAGAGAAGACCTATTATCCCACATAAGGTTAATGTTGCACGACATACCACTGGAAAAAATTGACAGAACAGTTGTTAGCAATTATTTGATAGTTAAAAACAGTGAAGTTTAGCTTAAATAAGGAGAGGAATTCCCTTACCAAAGAAAGAAATTAAATAAGTAAGCAAACCTGCAAGAAGAAAAAGAACAAAAAAAGTTAAAAGATGTAAAATATGTAGCCATATAAAACTTGACACATTGGCTTAAAAATGTTTGCGCTTTATTCTTGTCATTGTTTAATCGTTGAACATGGAACGATTGGCATTTCACTTCTCAAACTTTCCAATTTCAATATATTTAGAGCTAGCCAGTTAGGAGTAGTCTGGTTGATCTTTTCACTAATATGAACAGTGAAAGATCTTGAATTCAAGTTTTCTTAATCATATGAACTTATTTTCTTTATTATTTGGCTTTTGATTTCATGGAAACGCATGAAAAAGAATTAGATAATGGATTTTGGCAAACCTTTGAAGACTTTTCTAAGTCTTCCAAGCTTGTTCATAAGCTTCTCTTGCATTTGAGTCTCTCACTCACCAAGTAAGTTTAATCCATTTATCTTCATATCTATGCTTAGATTAGATGTTCTTGCGTCTATGAGCTACATTGAGCTATTTGTTAGAAAACTGAGGATTATGAGATTACGTTGAGCTATTAGATTAAATTACATTTTTTTAAGGATTTTTTTCTTTCTTTCTTTAAGGATTTGTAAGTGTTGGAAACCTTGAATTTGAATAATGAGAAGCTTGACATGATGCCCTAGATTATCATTATAGCCAACCCCTCCAAAAAAAAAAAAAAAAAAAAAAAGTGTGATATAAATATTCTCACCCAAGACATAATATCCGGCATATCTTATTGACCTGCCTGCATTGACAAAACAAAAATGAAAAACAATTAGCAAAAGAAAATGTAATAATATATCTTTTTCTTTTTGTTCTTTTGAATTAAGGATTAACAACCGTTATTATATTATTCTAAATTATTCTTTGAAACAAAATAAATAAATAAATAAAATTAAATTAGAAATAATCTCAAAGTTTGATTATTCTTGTTTTCTATCCAAATATAGCACAATTAAACTTGCAATAGAGTGTAAGCATCCTTACCATTGGGAATTCCGTTAGTATACAGGTCATAAATCAAGTCTGCCAAAATAAAAGAAAGCCCAAGTTAAACAACTAACAGGTGCCCAAGAAAAAATAATTAGAAGAGGCAAAAAAAATTTTCCAACATTCAGAGGTTACAACATCGAAAAACATTATTATTTTAATTTACAGGTAAAAGATAAAATTTTCTATATTTTGTAAGGTAAACTTAAAAAAAAATAAAATAAAATTAGGGAGGTCGCCGCCACAGTTGGCCACCCCTAGTTCCATTATTGATGACCAATCAACACTGCCTATCAATGAAAGCTCTTTCAGAAATGGAACTTACCATTGGCACAATCAAATATGTCTTCTAATTTTTCTGCATCAACACAAAAAGAGTACAAAAAGATTTAATTTTTTGATTGTACATGTCAATTAATGCAAATATGATTATAATAAAAATGAATTTGATTAAATTACCCTATATATTCAAAACAATTTTTAATTATTACAAAGGCCACCAGCTTCAGGGAGGTGCTATGGATATAATTCAAATGTGTATTTTTGAATTAGTTTGTCTCAATTTAGCTTATTTTAACTATAAAGACTCTTATAGGGTGTGATTTTATTTTATTTTGATTATTTCATTTTTGTAAACTACTGTGCTATAATTTCCATAATAATATTAATAAGGTTCAATTTCCCTTTTAAATTTAAGGGCTAAATCATTAAAAAAAACCACAAATTATGTGGATAGTTTTAATTGTACCCTAAATTTAACTTTATTCTACTAGTATTCTGAACTTTAATTTTAATTACAATAGCATTCTAGTTTCAAATTGTACCCAATATTAAAATAAAAAATAATATTTTATCCATTAGATTGGATATAATTTAATGAAAAAATGTTAGTTTCAAATTATACCCAATATTAAAATAAAAAAAAAAATACTTTTTATTTATTCATATAATATTAACTACAAGTAATGATTCTCCAAAAATAAAATTATGTCATAAGAGATCTAATGTAAGTATAATTTCAATAAATCCTAACAAAAATTCTATGCTTAAAAAATGGTAAAACAAAAACAGAAACTAATACTCTACACTTATAGCTAACTAAATTTTATTATTTTACTTGACTTTTTATGAATTTAGAAAAAAATTCATAGCAATATTAGTTACGGCGCCGTAAATTTTTTATTAACATGACCATATGTCCAACAAAAATAAATGAAATTAGAGTGCTATTGTAACTAAAATTGAAATTCAATCTACTAGAAAAAGAAAGTTAAATTTAGGATACAGTTACAACTACCTACAAAGTTTGTGATTTTTTGAATGATTTAAGCAAATTTGGGTGTTATATATGATTTATCCAAAAATTAATTTTTATGCAATCATTATCCTAATTTTACATCAAATGAGCAAAAAGGTCAATTTTTAACAAAAAAAAAAAATAATAATAATAATTTTGAAAAGGTACAAACTATTATTTTATTAAAAGTAAATAATAAAAATTATTATGTCATTCTTTTTAGCTACAAATTTGGTCTTTGTAGTAATTTGTTGTAAATTTGTGAAAATAATTATATAAAAAATTAATTTATTTATAAGTAATTCAGAGTGCAAATTGAACTTTATGTAATTCAAATTAGAGAGAGATTAATATAAAATTCTCTCAGTATCATCTTTCGTTCTCACTATTCTTGCTACGGGAAACCTTGAAATGTAAAAACACATGTAGAATGTTTCTTACCAACATAACCATCAGTATCTTTCCTACCCAGGTAGCGTACACTCTGAAGCAGGCCTGCGCAGATAAAAAAAAGAAAAGAAAAGAAAAGAAAAGAAAAGGAGGAGGAAGTTGTCACGATGAAATTAAGACGAGGATACGATAAATGGAAAGTAAGTGATGAGAACTCTGCAGATTATAAATTTATATTGGTATAAAGAGGAGAGAATGACTTACCTAGATTTGGTTTGTGGATCCAGATAAAAAAAATATATATATATTTTTCTAAAAACAAGAATATTTTAATCACTTAATGGAAAAAAAAAAGTTAGTAAATTTCGATTGATATATAGTTTTTTTTTTCTTTTTTAAATTAGTCATTGAAAACATTTTCTATATATAATGGATAATAATGCAAAACAGCTCCTTACAGCTGACATCTTGACGGAGCAGGTTCGTTTCTGTTGCTGTTCCTATTCCTACATAGACAAAGAGAAATATTAGTTTTATATACAAAATGAAAACACAAAATAAAAATTAAAAAGACAAATATCAAATTTTTTTTTTTTCCCCTTTTTCTCTTTGAAACACAAAATAAAAATTGAAATATTACTCATGCACTAGGCAAGACTGGCTTTGAATCCAACTAAAATGTCATGTCAAACCAGAACTGATTTACAATCATAATAACCATTCAAACCCAACTTGAAATGGAGGCCATGGAAACGAAATGTACCGGGACAGTGTTCCGTAGTGTTGGCGAGGTTGCAGCGGTTTTCCTCATAGTTGTCACAGCAAGTCCTAAACCATGAAATCTCAAACCCATATGACATAATGCGGTGAACATCCAGATATGAAATGTCCATCGCTTCTTTTGGCAGAAAAGATGCCATAACTATCTGCTCAACACGGCAAGAATCCACCAAATCCCTCACATAAGTAGAGCGAGAGCGAAGCATTATATACCAATAACCTGAATTATAATAATTTAATTAATATAATACTGCAGTTATAATTAACTTATTAGGGCCTTGCTCTTTTGTTAAATGTTAATGGACTAGCCTGCTAAAATTAATAATAATAACCTCACCTGAATAATACGTGCTATTGATGCAAGGATGAGCATCCACATAAAGTGGAGAATCCAGTATTCGATGTTCACAGTTTACCAAAACTATGCTCTTTTTGTATTCATCATAATTCTCGGCTTCTGGCCAAAAATACCGGAAATATGGAGTATCCCAATACTGATTATAGAACTGGTTCAAAGAATGGCGAGGAAAGGAGGAGCAGTTATCCTTTTGGATAAGGGCATCTACTATTCGAATTGTGAAGTTATTGTAATTAATAGACAGAACGTAATATTTAGCTGAATCCAAGTATAGTACTGTAAGGTTGTTTTCACAAACAAGTTGAAGGTTTTGGTTGCCGCAGGTTGTCGGATCAGTGTTAAGGCGAAAAGGGTAGCTTATGTTATGGATATCGCCGCAAGAACTGGTGCACTGATCATTATTGCTTTTGCTTTTTCTAGCACAGCAACCATGGAGATGGAGTATTATTAAAATTATAACTAGAAAAAGAAGGTTTGAGTATCTGCTGATCATTCTGTGAACTGATGAGACAGAGAGAATTGATCATTAAATTTGTGATGCAGGATTACTTTGGTCGTCGCTGGAAACTTCAAAGCGACTTCCAATAAACATTGCACACCACAAGTCTTCCTTTTAAGTCAATGCCCCGTAGATAAAGTCTCAGAATTATGTGGGGTAACACAAAAAAAGCAAGTCTATTGCGAAGTCTACTTCAAGGAAGCTGCGACGAAGCTAAAGGAAGAGGGTCATTAAGGGAAACATATTGGCACTAGTCCATTCTCCATTTATTTTTCTTATTTCCAAGATACAAGCCTTTTAGTATAGGAAATAGAAGCCAAAAACAAAAATGATAGGATACAACTACAAAGCAAACCACATCATGAGATATTGAATTCGCCCTTTTTTGGCTCCATCAACAACTGTGGCAACAATAAACAAATAACATCTCTGGAGTCTGGACCACTGCAATCAGCCTTAAGAACCTGATAATCAAATATATAAGGAAACATCTTGAGACTAGATCACAGAGGAACACTCTTCTAACATATGAATCATGAAGACTTTTTTACCATGTTGGACACATTCCAGACACTAAAACTCTTGGAAACATCTTAACACTTCAAAAAAGTTTCACTATATTTCTTTAATTTTGGCAACCCTCTGTAAACTGTAGAGGTTAATTCACAATTTAAAATTTTAAGATGGATTTCAATTGCTTCATAAAACCCAACTTTTATTTTTCTGATCATGCAATCAATTAAACTGACACATTACTATATCACGGTGTAATTGAAATTCACAAAAGCAAAATGCAGTACATGGTTTTGAGACTAGATTATTGAAATTAATGTCACGGTGTAATTGAAGTTCTTTAAGCTTCTAAATTACTATATCACTTATAACACTAATCCGAAACCAAGAAAATGTATGAACAGCTTTTTAGTGAATCTTAAGAGCATTAATTGGCAAAATTCTCAAACTGGAAGTTGAGAAAGATTTTTTTTTCCCCAAGGAAAGATGTTCAGAAAGATGGACAGAGGAATAACCCTGTAAACAAGTGTTTCAGGGTCCCTATCACATGCAAAGAAATTCTGAACTTTAGGTTCAGCAAGGAAATTGTATGACAAGATTTTTACTTTTTCATTAGCTAGATCAACACAATTCATTTTAGCAAGAAATATCCAATTTTTCTAATTCATGATAATAAATTTATTTTCCCCCTTCAATGCTTCTCTTTAGATTTTTTTTTTTTATACAACTTTGAGATTGAAACGAATTCTGTGTTAGTTAATTGTTATTCTCATTAATTTTGTAAATATTTTATGATTATTAGTTATTACATATTAATTGTTATTCTCATTAATTTAATTAAATATTTTATGATTATTAGTCAACAATTTTGTTTCTTATCTTTGCGGTTTCTTTGGCAAAAATATTTTCTTCTTTCTTTTTCTATTTTGCGTAAAGATATTTTAATAAAATCATTTAAAAAGACCAAGAAATTATTGCTGAACAAATTGACAGTCACTTCCATATTTAAATATTAATTTAAATAGTAATAAGTCAATCAAAAGTAAGTGGGAAATTTTGCAATATATATATATATATATATATATATATATATATTGTAATTGTTGTCTAATTAACATTAAAAATTTTATTTTGAAACAAAATTAAAAAAACAAGAAAAGATCACGCCCTGAAAATTTATTTATTTTTTTGTCTGAGATAACAAAGAAAAATCATGAATGGAACAAATTCCTGAAACTTTTCACTCATTACCAGTAATTGTGAAAAAACATCATTTGTTTTTAAGGTCAAAACCAACCACTCTAGTTCTACACAAAAATGCCAGTAAAATTTGGTCCAAACCAACAAAAAATGGTGCAGGGGATTGTGAGATTGTGTTACAGACAGTCTTCCATAAAGTGGAACTAAGCCAAGCACATTAAGTAAACTAGCTTCAGCTTTCAGATTGTCCAAAATACCTGCCAGATATTGTAGCAAGAATGTTCAGCATTATAACCTCATCATCAAGTTCAGACTTCGCAGCTCGCAAGCTGGCACACTTTCGCAGCAGGCTCCGCAGAGCAGCATTAGTATCAGCATGTAATGGAGTATCAACTGCTGCACATAAAGCAAAAAGCCACATACAATCATTTTTCGAAAGCGTGCTCATTGTTTCTGCCAAGCCTATGCATTTCTTCAGCATCAATACTCGCGTAACAGAATCCATTCCTAAAATCGCAGACAATGTAGGGTAGTTGCATGTAGAATCATCACTGACAGAATTTTTAGTAGATAAATTCTGAGAACATGCTGATATTTGGCCGTCTTCAGCATTTGACGAGGATGGCAGATCATTGGCATGATTGACGTCATCGGATATGAGGTTAGTATTTTAATCCATGAGTGTACAATTATAAATGAATAAAAGGAGCGACCAATTGAACATACTCGGCTATAAAAAGAGACCTTCAAGCTTTTTAATGGGCATTCTTGAAATAGTAATGATAAATGGTTGAAGAAGTGATCCTTTTGGATTTATTTTCCAGTTCTTTTGGAATGAAAGTGAGAATAGCTTTGCCTAAGAAAGGGATAAAATATGCATACAAGCAAGAAAACATGTTGAATAAGAGCCTTTTGCTTCATAAAATGGTCCCTGTCCTTATTCACAATGGAAAACCTATTTGTGAATCTCTCATCATCCTCCAATACATTGATGACACATGGAATCAACACAACCCTCCTTTGTTGCCATCCGGTCCTTACCTTTGATCGCAAGCAAGGGTTTGGGCTGATTTTCTAGACAAAAAGGTATATTAAGAGCTTAAATTTATTAATAAAGAGTGTATCATGTCACTGTCTCGTCTGTATTCTCTCTAAAAAAAAAACAGCTCACAGTAGTATGATAATAAAAGTTCTCAAAGTTATGCATGTGAAAATATGATGCAGGTGTATGATAGTGGCAAGAGGATACTAATGACCAAAGGAGAAGTCAAAGAGGCAGCTAAGAAGGAGATGATAGACTGCTTGAAAATTTCGGAAGGAAGGAGAGATTGGGGAAAAGTTTTACTTTGGAGGTGAAAGCTTTGGATTTATGGATATAGCACTAATTTCCTATTCCTCCTGGTTTTTTACCAATGCAACCCGTGGAGAATTCAACAAAGAAGTTCGAGTCCCAAAGCTTATGAAATGGGTTCAAAGATGCAAAGAGAGACATAAGTGTTTCAAAATCCCTCACTGACCCACTCAAAGTTTATGAATATGTCTTGCAACTAACTACTCCTATCACTTCTGTTTTTGGATTTTAGTTGATGTTTTATATATAATAACCATACCAAATTATGATGTAACTTGAGGGTGATCTTGCAAATCCTCTCTTACGTATCTTCTCTGGTTGTTTCTGGTCAAAAACTAATTTTAAAAGCAAAAGCAACATAACCAAATGCACAGTAATCCATGGCCAAGTAGGCATATAAGTCTGTAAAACGCTACAAATGAAAAAACTAAGAACTAGGAGATAAAGGGGAAAAAGGAAAGTTTTTTTTTTTCATTGTAAACTCAATGTAATAGAAGTGAAGCATTTTGGTTACCATTCTTAATTTTGAAACTCACATTAAGTTTTTACCTGAAAAATTAATTCATACCAGTATAGTTCTTACGGATATTTGGCCTACCAGACCTTCTGACTGTGCCAGAACTTGCTTTCAAGTTGATTGAAGCTCCTTCAGACAACTTTTTATTAGCTGCTGGGGTTAAAATCTGATCAGTAACTTCACCTTCAAGGGAAAAGTTCGATGAAAGACATTTTTCGGGCTTGTTTCTGAAATTTCTGCACTGGACTGGAGATTTGGATTGGAGATTCTCTTCCTGCTTGCTACTCATATTCTTTGATCTGTACCTACTTCTTGTTACAGCACCTGTACTTCGGGTAAGTTCTTCTGTTTCTATATCTTTTTCATTCAAATTTCCACCAACATCTTTGTGCATCTGATAAGTATTTGCCTTCTTATGATTTTTCACAGTTTGATCCACTTCAGAATTTGCAGTCACTCATGGACCTTCACTTTCCAAGTTTGAATGGTACATTGGAGTATGTTGGAATGTGTCTGACAACTTTCCCAGTATATCATCACAACTAAGATTTTCAGAATCCTCAGCAAGGCACATAACAAGATCACGTATGCTTGTTGCTGGGAGCTCATCCAAAGTTGACAGTATTTGCATTTAATCTAGGCACATTTTTTCTACTTGTAGAATCTCTTTTAGCAGATTCTTCCACATAAAATTGAGCAAGGCACCCTTCCCAGTCAAATGGAAACCCAATCTGGAAATGATTGCAAACCTGTAGAGATAAACAATTCAATTGGGGCTTGATCTAAAAAGGTTAAACAGGCATAGAAATAGCATATCTAATTTTGCACCTCTAAGTTCAGGACAACCTTATTAGGCATTTATTTGGTTCTAATCTAATTTTGTTTCTTAAACAAATACTAGAAGAACTTTCTGAAGCAATAGATTTATACTCGATGAAAACAGGTGAAATTTTACTAGAATCATTATTTGAATTAAATATTTTTATACATTACTCTTAAGACCACAGAGAACAAGGTGAAGAAGGAAAAGATATTTTCTCAGGAGAAAAAAGGCACAATACCAGAACTGAAAAGCCACTTTGAAGCGTTCGGGACCTATTTATGAAGCCGTTTATTGCAATTGTGATTCCATCCCTGGTTTCAAGAGTGGTGGCATTGATTCTCCTGGATATTGGTGCAGAGTAAAAGAGTCTTGCTCCTAAGCTTTGATACAAATACAAGTAAAAGAACAAACCCTAAAATTCTTTACAATCTTGAAGAATTATTTGCAATCAGATTAAAGAAGCTAAAATTAAGAGAGGCCATACCAAAATAAGAACCCAAGGTTCAGATAACGTTCACAAGGATCAAAAGGTCCCAAGGTAGGTTGCAAAAACTAGAATGCAAACATTTAGGCACCAAGAAAGTGACCAACCATTATTTCTATATCTTCTAAGTAGTCTAACATGGATGTTTCCCTTTCTTTCTTTCTTTTCTTTTCCCTTTTTGAATATACTCTCTGTAATTAGTAAACCATCATAAAAAGAAATCATGAAAAAAAAAAAAAAGACTATTGGAATGCAAATTCATCACATTTTGGGGGGGGGGGGGGGGGGGGGGTGGGGGTGTGGGTGGGGAACTTGAAATTGTAGCAGAAGGCCTCAGCTTGCTTAAAATCCTTATTGGGTTATAGCTTACAGTATTAAATGGTAAGAATATTAAAAGTTTCACTTAAATTTTACGTAAGAAACAAAAAAGGCAGACACTTCTGGCCAACTTCCACAAATCTTACTTCAAATTAAACCCAATTCTTCATTTTGGCTTTAGAAACTTTCTAGATTAGATGAGAAATTTTTGCCCATCAATTCTCGACCAGAGAACAACTTAAGTAAAACAATCAAGCAATAAATAAATAAATAAATCATACTTGCTTAAAGCAAACCCAGCAACAGCAATCCCTTTGTTCTCGGACTTAACCAGCCACCAATCGTCCAGTAACACCTGGGTAAAACAAAATCAATAACCATCACGAACAATTAACATCGGCTACTACTTCAATAACACCATAACAGATAAAAAGAAGTGAAGTACAAAAAAAAGGGGAAACAAAAAGGGAAGGTTCAGATTTTTACAGATTTGAGGGACAAAGAAGAGGCAGGAATGACGGGATTCTGATCAGATTGAGAACCGCGAAACGACGAGGCTTTTGGGTTTCTACATATGCTAGCTATGTTCTCCATTTTCATTACCTTTTCAAGGAAAGAGGAGGGAAAGGTGGTTTTCTCTCTTAAAAATATAATAAAAAAAAAAAAGGCCAATTCCGCCTTTAACCAAATTTTTTTTCTCCTATCCATTTGTTGCCAAAAAAATTTGTTCCGAGCATCCCACACACTCCATGCAACATAAGAGATAGAAGCTAACTTTTCGTGATTGTTTTGCTTCAAGACCTGCAAATAAAGAGATTTAAAAGAAAGGTTAGTAAAAGCTTCCTCCTCCCTACACACCCTCCAAACCTGCAACACCTTTGTGCACAATAATAATGCATGATTAATATCCTCCTCCAACTCACAATAAGGGCATATAGTGTCCACATTCACACCCCGCCTGCTCAATCTCCGTCGAGTAGGTAATAAGTTACGCAAGGTTCTCCAAATGAAATCTCTAATTTTTGGTGCAACATTCAACTTCCAGATACTCCCCCACCCCTCACCTTCTATGCTCTCATCACCCCTTCCCAACACCCTCAAGGCAAGATAATAACAAGATTTAACACTAAAATTACCCTTCTTATCATAATGCCAAATCAGCTCATCCTCCAAATCTCTTACACTAAGGGGAATATCAAGAATAGTGTGGATATCGCTCAAAGAAAAAAGATTAATAATCTTTGCCACATCCCATTGCCTCTCCCCCTCCACCAAAAGATCTTTCACCAGGAGATTATTATCAATAAAGAGGCTATCATCCTCCACATAAAAGACTCCATCAATGGGTAACCAAGGGTCCTTCACAACAGAAATACGCCTACCATTGCCAACCCTCCACCTAACTCCATGTTTCAAGACCATGTTAGAAGACATTATACCCCTTCAGACAAAACTAGGGTGATGACCCGTTTGTGCATCAAGCAATCTCCCGTCACGGAAATATTTAGATTTGAAAACTCTATAAAGGAAAGTATTAGGCGAAGTCAAAAGACGCCACCCCTGTTTCGCTAACATAGCCATATTGAAACAATGAAGATCCTTAAAACCCATGCCCCCATCGTTTTTACTCCCACTCATTCGATTCCAAGCTAACGAATGGAGCTTCTTCTCACTACCCTTCGAACCCCACCAAAAACTATTCATCATTTCTCCAACTCATCACATAGACATAGAGGCAATTCAAAGACACTCATGCAATAAGCCGGCAATGCTTGAATCACGGACTTAATAAGTATCTCTCTCCCCGCTTTGGAAAGAAATCTGTTAGACCAGCTATTTATATGCTTCCACATTCTTTCTTTGAGAAAACCAAGAACTTGTCTTTTATTCTTGCCAATCAGAGAAGGTAACCCCAGGTAAGAACCACCCTCAAAGGGGTTAAACACGCCCAGAATATGGCTAATATCGGCTTTCACAGTCATGCAAGTATTCGGACTGAACGTAATGCCAGACTTCTGAAATTTAATCGATTGACCAGAAGCACTCTCATATGTAGCTAAGATCCCTTTAACATTAGTGGCTTCAGTATTGGATGCTTTGAAGAAGAAAAGTGAGTCATATGCGAAAAATAAATGGGAGATTTTGGGACACCCTCGACCAGCTTTACCACCATGAATCTTACGACACCTTTCCGCTTCTAAGAAGAGTAGTGACAAACCTTCTGCACATACCAAAAATAAGTAGGGCGATATAGGATCACCTTGCCGTAAACCTCTTCCGGGGACAATAGAGCCAACAGTATTCCCATTAACAATAACTGAATATTTAACAGAAGTCATACACATCTTCATCCAATTTACCCACATAGCACAGAACCCCATTTTCTCAAGCATGGCACAAACATACGCCCAACAAACTTTGTCATAGGCTTTACTGATGTCAATTTTCAATGCACAATTTCCACATCTACTTTTACTTGGCTTCTTAAGATGATGCATCATTTCAAAGGAGATTAAAACATTATCAGTGATAAGCCGTCTAGGTATAAAAGCAGACTGATAATAAGAGATAATATTTGGTAACACAAATTTTAATCGATTCGCTAGGATTTTAGACACAATCTTGTAGAGCACGTTACACAATGAAATAGGTTTAAAATCAGTGACAAATTCTGGTCTATCTTTCTTAGGGATCAAAACAATTAAGGTATCATTTAGAGAGTCCGGGAAAACACCTTGTTGTAGCCAATGGTTACAGGCAGTTACCAAAATCCCCACCAATTAAAGGCCAAAATTTCTGATAGAAAGCAGGGTTCAAACCATCCGGGTCGGGTGCTTTATCAGGACCCATTTGAAAAACTGCTGCTTTTGCTTCTTCAAGCGAGATGGGAGCTGTCAACATGCAATTACCTTCATCGCTTATTGTACTGCGAACCAATCTCAAAATGGGCTGAAAATTCGTGGCAATATACGTAAAGAGATGAGTGAAATAGTCAACAAACAGCTGCTGCTTGTCACATTCCTTTTCAATCCACTGCCCTGCAGCGTTTTGTAGTTTATGAATGGAATTCCTGCGAGTTCTTGCTTTGATTTTAGCATGAAAATATTTACTGTTTCTATCACCATGCTGCAGCCAAAATTGTTTACTGAGTTGTCTTCATCTAGCATCCTCCTGCGTGAGAATATTGCCCCACTCTCTAATTAAACCTGTGGTATCGGCAAAAGGATCAACCTCTCGAGCAAAATTGATAGCATGCTTCAAGCTATTCTTTTTCTTCCAAAATCTCGAATTCTTGTCCATACCCCAACTTTACAGTGCGTCTATACAAGATTTTCTACGGAGCATTATATCAGACCCCATGGACGAGGACCAACTGTCTCGAACTATTCCAACCAGATCTTCGTCATGAAGCCATGCATTATCAAAACGGAACCTCCTCTCCTTCCTAGGAGGTACCTCACCCTCAACCGTCGAAACTAACAATGGGTCATGGTCCGATGTTGGTGAAACCAACGTAGTCGTAGAAGCTTCCTGGAATAAACAGGACCAGCAATTATTAGCCATAGCACGGTCAAGTTTCTCACGGGTGATAATTCGGCCAAATCTTTTTAATAACCAAGTAAATTTATAGCCTTTAGCAGGAATATCACATAAATCACTCTCCACTACCGCCTCCTTAAAACCATTCAACAAGTATCTAGGATATTGATTGCCACCAATCTTCTCTGAATCAGCCAGTAGATTATTAAAATCCCCAACACATAACAAGGACCATTATGTCTACGGGATAAATTTTTAATCAAGTCCTAAGAGTCCTGCCTTCTACATCTTTTTGGAAACCCATAAAAACCAGTTAGGCGCCATGAAATACCAGAATAAAGAACCATAGAATCAATAAAATTATTTGAGTAACAAGATATGGAAACATCAACTTCACTCTTCCAAAGCAAACCAAGACCACCACTTCTCCCAATACAATCCACAGAAAAGCAAGAATCAAATGCAACAAAGAACAAAGGTCAACAAGCTTCATTTTATGAACTAAAGTTTCACAAAGGAACAAAATAATAGGGCGGTAAATTGCAACAAAGTCACATAGAGCTTGTACTGTCCGAGGGTTGCCAAGTCCTCGACAGTTCCATGAAAGGATCTTCATTGCTTCCGGCCATCCTACCTCACAGGATCGACTGATGTATGTTTCTCCGACTGATTGATGGTCGAAGTGGTACCAGATGCAGAATCATTTTGATTAGAAACTGCAGCGGTGCTATGAGTTGTAGGAATAATTCGTTGTCTTTTTTTAGTCTCATCACTGATACATAAAGCCACATCTTCAACTCCGCCCTCTTCAAAAAAATCATCTTCCATTTTATCGGAGTTATTGCCTTCGTCAAGATTTGAAGATGTACCATAAAAGGAGTTACGAAAATTTCTCACCACAGTGTTATCTCCTTCCAAAACGGATGTCGAATGTCTAAGTGTCCAATTTGCTGAAATTTCAGCGACACCAAAGGATCGGATCCAGGAACTCTGTCGTCTCGCTCCATGCCTCATCGGAGCACAATACTATCATCCCAGGCCAAAATCAGTTCCTCTCTTGGTTTAGATAACCGAAGATCACAGAATGACTCTGTATGACCAATGCGGCCACATAGAAAGCAAATCGTGAAAACCTTCTCATATTGAAAACGAACATAATAAACCTCTCCAGACAGAGCAATTAATTTCTTTTTATGTTTGAGAGGCTTCCGAATATCCAGTTTCACTTTGATGCGAAGGAATTCAAAAACGGCCTCCATAGATGTCTTAAATCATATTCCAGATAAGATCCAAGGAAATCACCGAACGCTCGAGCTGTTCCTTCATCCACAATTCCATTCGGAACATCTCTAATTTGGACCCAAATGTCAGCAAACAATAAAGGGATCTCCAAAGGGTTTTCACCACTTTGAATCTGTTGCCAAACAAAAAGATGTTTATTAAAGAACCAAGGACCACCGGAGATAGCCCTGTCCATATCAACCACATTGTAGAAACAGAAGAGAAAACGTTTGGCTCCCACTTCCTGAATATCCATTCCGCCTAAAGGATGCCAGAGATCTGCTAGTGTGTGTTTCATAGCCTCAAAGTTGACTCTGCTATAAATGAGAAACATGCCAACCAAACAGAAACTATACGGATCAACTGGAGGGTTATGAGTTGGAGTAGGAAGGGAAAGCCCAGTCTCCTCCTCCTCCTCATCTATAGAAAGGTGAGCAAAATTATCTTCCATGGCTGAAACGGAAACAAATTCAGGCAAGAGGAAAGAGTTATGGTTTCGTTGGGTTGATGGAAACTTGAAGATCTGGAAAAGATGGAAGATGGTTATGGTTTCATGGCGACAAAGAACAAGGCGTGCACATAGTGGACAGCATCCAAGGCGTGTGAGTGGAAGACAAAGATTCATTGTTTCAAAGCGTCCTAGGCTTGCACATGGCAGACAAGACGTGCACATGGCAGAGGAAGTAAAAGACGTGCACGTGCACATCACGTGCACATGGCAGACAAGATGTGCACGTTTGATATTAATATTAACCAATTCCATAACTTAATTTTTTGATTTCTTGCATTAAAATTTAAATTTTAATTAGTTTCAACAATGATTTAGTATGAGTCAATTAATTAAGAGAACATTGTTGATTCGACATTAGATTCATGCGAAGACTTATTAATTAGAATTTAATTAGATTGTTAATGTTAAATTTTAATTTTAATAATATGGATTTTTATTAAAAAATAAAGAAAAATTATAATTAATTATAATAACTATATTTTCTTGATATTTGAAACTCAAACTAAAATAAAATTTGACATCCCAAAATTTTTAACACCAACCAAGATTGTTACAACCAACGTGTGGAATCAACTTATGGTTTAAAACTTATGGATTGGTTTTTCTTTTTTGAAACTAACTAACTTGGTTCGCAGTTTTCTCAGGAAAAAAGGAATTATTATAGAAATGTTGAATACCAATAACCAAACCCTAATAATCTAATTTACATTATTCATAAGCAAACTAATAGACTCAGACTCGGAATCTGACTCTATGCAATCACCTGGTATAGTTATTGGCTCTGAAGAACCATTGTTGATACCAACATCCTCTTTTTTCTTATCCTGTGGCACCAAAGAAGGTTTTGGAGGCAATTTTAGGTTTTCAAATTCTCCTTCCAGCATCTCTATAACTTCATGCATGGATGGACGATAAATGGGTTCCAATTGTATACACCAAAGAGCTACTAAAGCCATCTTCTTTGTCATTGTACTTTCCTCCTCTGAAACATGATCTCCCAATTCCATGTCTTTTCCTTTATTAAATTGTTCATAAACCCATGTCGGAAAATAGACTTGGCTTACATGCGCAGCAAATGCATTCAAGTGCTTTCTTCTTCCCACCATTTCCATTAACAAAATCCCAAAACTATACACATCAGCTTTATGAGATATACCTCCAATGTTCTTGTAGATTAGTTCTGGAGCCATGTAACCCATTGTTCCCCTTGCTGCTGTGAGACACACAATACTCTCATCGGTCGAATATAATTTTGCAAGTCCGAAATCTGAGATTTTTGGCAAGAAATTTTCATCAAGAAGAATGTTATGTGGCTTGATATCAAAATGTAATATTTTCATATGACAGCCTCGGTGAAGATAGTCAATCCCGCGAGCCACTCCTAGAGAAATCTCATACATTTTCTCAATGGTTATCAAATTGCTACGTTCTTCCGAAAATATATACTTCTCGAGAGATCCATTAGACATGAAATCATATACGAGAGCACGTTTAGATTTCTCAACATAAAAACCAACAAGACGAACCACATTAATGTGACGAATTCTCCCAATTGTAGCAACTTCATTGATGAAGTCTCGACCGTTACCTTTGGACATGTTCAACATTTTTACTGCAGCAAAATTACCACTCCGGAGTTTTCCTTTGTATACAGAGCCAAAACCTCCTTCTCCCAGCTTTTCTTTGAAACCGTTTGTTATCTTCTTAATTTCTGAGTAAGAGTATCTAATTGGGAAGAGATTATCATAACTTTGAAGAAACTCTTCAATATTATCATATTTTGATAAATGTCTCCTTTGCCATTTATAAATCCAAAAGGAGAGAAGACCTATTATCCCACATAAGGTTAATGTTGCACGACATACCACTGGAAAAAATTGACAGAACAGTTGTTAGCAATTATTTGACAGTTAAAAACAGTGAAGTTTCGCTTAAATAAGGAAAGGAATTCCCTTACCAAAGACAGAAATTAAATAAGGAAGCAAACCTAAAAGAAGGAAAAAAACAAAAAAAGTTAAAAGATGTAAAAAATTTAGCCATATAAACTTGACACATTGGCTTAAAAATGTTTGTGCTTTATTCTTGTCATTATTTAATCAGTTGAACATGGAACGATTGGCATTTCACTTCTCAAACTTTCCAATTTCAATATATTTACAGCTAGCCAACTAGGAATGGTCTGGTTGGTCTTCTCATTGATATAAGCAGTGAAAGATCTCGAGTTCAAATCTTCTTAATCATATGAGCTTATTTTCTTTATCATTTGGCTTTTGATTTCACGGAAATGCATGAAAAAGAATTAGATAATGGATTTTGGCAAACCTTTGAAGACTTTTCTTAGTCTTCCAAGCTTGTTCATAAGCTTCTCTTGCATTTGAGTCTCTCACTCACCAAGTAAGTTTAATCCATTTATCTTCATATCCATGCTTAGATTAGATGTTCTTGTGTTTATGAGCTACATTGAGCTATTTGTTAGAAAATTGAGGAATATGAGATTACTTTGAGCCATTAGATTAGATTACATTTTTTTAAGGATCTTTTTCTTTCTTTCTTTAAGGATTTTTAAGTGTTGGAAACCTTGAATTTGAATAATGAGAAGCTTGACATGATGCCCTAGATTATCATTATAGCCAACCCATCCAAAAACAAAAAAAAAACAAAAAAAAAAGTGTGATATAAATATTCTCACCCAAGACATAATATCCGGCATATCTTATTGACCTGCCTGCATTGACAAAACAAAAATGAAAAACAATTAGCAAAAGAAAATGTAATAATATATCTTTTTCTTTTTGTTCTTTTGAATTAAGGATTAACAACCGTTATTATATTATTCTAAATTATTCTTTCAAACAAAATAAATAAATTAATTAAATTAAATTAGAAATAATCTCGAAGTTTGATTATTCTTGTTTTCTATCCAAATCTAGCACAATTAAACTTGCAATAGAGTGTAAGCATCCTTACCATTGGGAATGAGGTTAGTATACAGGTGACCAATCAACACTGCCAAAATAAAAGAAAGCCCAAGTTAAACAAATAACAGGTCACCAACAGTGGCGGAACCAGACAAAATAATTAGAAGAGGTAAATTTTTTTTTTTTCTAACATTGGGAGGGGGCAACATTGAAAATAAATCATTGTTTTTTGAGTAAAACTTAAAATTTTATATATTTTATATGGTAACTTTAAAAAAAAAAATTAAAATTAGGGGAGCGGCCACCACAGTTGGCTACCCCTAGTTCCGTCGTCATTAGTTACCAATCAACATTGCCTATTAATGAAAGTTCTTTCAGAAATGGAACTTACCATTCGCATTACCAAATATGTCTTTTAATCCTGCATCAACACAAAAAGAATACAAAAAGATTTAATTTTTTGATTGTACATGTCAATTAATGCAAATATGATTATAATAAAAATGAATTTGATTACATTACCCTATTATATTCAAAACAAGTTTTAATTATTACAAAGGCCACCAGCTTCGGGGAGGTGCTATGGATAGTTTGTCTCAATTTAGCTTATAATATTAACAACAAGTAATGATTCTCTAAAAATAAAATTATGTCATAATGAATAAAATCTATTTTTATAAGAGATCTAACTTGAGTATAATTTCAATAAATACTAACTAAAATTATATGCTTAAAAAATGGCAAAACAAAAATCAAAACTAATACTCTATACTTGTAACTAACTAAAATTTATTATTTTACTTGACTTTTTATGAATTTAAAAAAAAATTCATAGCAATATTAGTTATGGTGTCGTACATTTTTTATTAACATGACCATAGGTCCAACAACAATAAATGATTTAGACAAATTTGGGTGCTATGTATGATTTATCCAAAAATTAATTTTTATGTAAGCATTATCCTAATTTTACATCAAATGAGCAAAAAGGTCAATTTTTAACCAAAAAAAAAAAAAGTAAAATAACAAACTATTATTTTATTAAAAGTAAATAATAAAAATTATTATTTCATTCTTTAGCTACAAATTTGGTCTTTGTAGTTGTTTGTTGTAAATTTGGGACAATAATTATATAAAAAATTAATTTATAAGTAATTTGTACTGCAAATTGAAGTTTATGTAATTCAAATTGGAGAGAGATTCATATAAAATTCTCTCTGTATTATTTTTCTTTCTACCTATCCTTGCTATGGGAAACCTTTAAATGTAAAAACACATGTAGAACGTTTCTTACCACCATAACGTTCATAAATATCTTTCCTACCCAGGTAGCGTACACTCAGAAGCAGCACTGCCCAGAAAAAGAAAAGAAAAGAAAAGGAGGAGGAAGTTGTCACGATAAATGGAAAGTAAGTGATGGGGACTCTGCAGATTATAAATTTATATTGGTATAAAGAGAAGAGAATGTCTTACCTTGATTTGGTTTGTGGATCCAAATAAAAAAAAAAAAGAATATATTTTTCTAAAAACAAGAATAGTTTAATCATTTAATGGAAAAAAAAAAATAGGAGTAAGTGAAAACAATTTTTAGTAAATTTCGGTTGTGACTGATATATAGTTTTTTTCTTTTTTTTTTTTTTTTTTTTTTTTTTTTTTAGTCATTGAAAACATTTTCTATATAGAAAGGATAATAATGCAAAACAAACTCCTTACAGCGGACATCTTGACGGAGCCTGGACATTCCTATTCCAATATAGACAAAGAGAAATATTAGTTTTATATACAAAATGAAAACACAAAATAAAAATGAAAAAGACAAATATCAAATGATTTTTTTTTTTTTTTTTCCTTTTCGCGTTGGTTATAGTCTAAGAGCTTGCTCCAGCTTTACTAGTTAGAGATCGAGTTTGATCACAACTTTATTACAGTTTCCCGCAAAGAAAAATGAACGATGTCAAGTTGGCTCATAAGCTAAAGTTTCATTAAAACTCCGAGTTCAGTTTATTTATTAAATAAGCTCAGTAAGTAGGATCGAGCTATTCTATGTATTAGGAGACCACCAACAAGACAAAGATTAAAAATTAATAGGTTGTGCTTGAGGTTCTTCTGTTTCGAAGGCTATTTCAGCTTCTTCACCATCTGATAGAACCACATAGTTGTTTTCAAAAAATGTTCATCTTCTTATGCCATAAATCAAATCTCACTCACGCACTAGGCAAGACTGGCTTTGAATCCAACTAAAATTTCATGTCAAAAATACTTTTCATTACTATTTTTTCTCTTTGCAAGTAAATATAAAACTAAGAAAGACATATAATGACTATAGGGGATAAAAAAGATCACCCAAAAAGCAATTTTTTATTGGTTGAACGAGTCACAATTCAGTTTTGAACCAGAACTGATTTACAATCATAATAACCATTCAAACCCAACTTGAAATGGAGGCCATGGAATTGAAACGTACCATAACAGTATTTCGTAATGTTGGCAATGTCAAGGTTGCAGCGGTTTTCCTCATAGTTGTCACAGCAAGCCCTAAACCATGACATCTCAAACCCATATGACATAATGCGGTGAACATCCAGATATGAAATGTCCATCGCTTCTTTTGGCAGAAAAGATGCCATAACTATCTGCTCAACACGGCAAGAATCCACCAAATCCATCACATAAGTAGAGTGAGAGCCAAGCATTATATACCAATAACCTGAATTATAATAATTGAATTAATATAATATTGCAGTTATAATTAACTTATTAGGGCCTTGCTCTTTTGTTAAATGTTAATGGACTAGACTGCTAAAATTAATAATAATAACCTCACCTGAATAATACGTGCTATTGATGCAAGGATGAGCATCCACATAAAGTGGAGAATCCAGTATTCGATGTTCACAGTTCACCAAAACTATGCTCTGATAGTATTCAGCATCATAATAGCCAACTCCTGGCCAAGAACCCCATACATATGGAATAGCCCAATACCGATTATAGAAAAGGTTCAAAGAATGGCGAGGAAAAGAGGAGCAGTTATCCTTTTGGATAAGGGCATCTACTACTCGAATTGTGAAGTTATTGTAATTAATAGACAGAACGTAATATTTAGCTGAATCCAAGTATACTACTGTAAGGTTGTTTTCACAAACAAGCTGAAGGTTTTGGTTGCCGCAGGTTGTCGGATCAGTGTTAAGGCGAAAAGGGTAGCTTATGTTATGGATATCGCCGCAAGAACTGGTGCACTGATCATTATTGCTTTTGCTTTTTCTAGCACAACAACTTTGGAGATGGAGTATTATTAAAATTATAACTAGAAAAAGAAGGTTTGAGTATCTGCTGATCATTATGTGAACTGATGAGACAGAGAGAATTGATCATTAAATTTGTGATGCAGGATTACCTTGGTCGTCACTGGAAACTTCAAAGCGACTTCTCTCAGCTTTCAATTAAGACGGCAAAGGTGGTTTGACATCAATGCCAAGTCTTTCAATTAACATTGCACACCACAAGTCTTCCTTTTAAGTCAATGCCCCATAAGTCTTCCTTTTAAGTCAATGCCCCATGTATAAAGTCTCAGAATTATGTGGGGTAACACAAAAAAAACAAGTCTATTGCGAAGTCTACTTCAAGGAAGCTGTGACGAAGCTAAAGGAAAAGGGTCATTAAGGGAAACATATTGGCCCATTGTCATACTTCTTATTGGACGACAAGTCTATTCTCCTATTAGTGCAGACCTCGCAGCACACTTTCGAGCAGGCTCCGTAGAGAAGCACTAGCTAGTATCAGCCTATAAAGGAGTATCAACCGCTGCACATAGAGCAAAAAGCCACATGAGTCATTTTTAGACAATGCGGCCATTGTTTCTGCCAAATCTATGCATTTTCTTCAGCACGGATGCTCATGTATCAGAATCCATTGCTAAAATCGCAGACAATGTAGGGTAGTTGTAGAATCACTGGCAGAATTTTTAGTAAATGTATTCCAAGAACATGCTGATATTTTATCAGCATGGCCTGCATTATTGACTTTGTCAGTTCTGAGGTTGTTAAATTTTTGGAGAGTGATACTTTCAGCAAGCTGAGGGGAGGAAGCATTCTGCTCGTGAGCAAAAGCTACGGGCTGCATTTTAGAAGAAATTTCGGTGCAGGAACCCTCATAGCCTGATAAAAACTGAGATAAATAGAAAACAATACAGAAGAAAATTTAGTTAGTTATATGGCAAAGTAGCATCAAAACATGCAGTTTCAGATTTTCTAGAAGAACCTCCGTGTTTTGCAACTTTTCAAATATATGTTCATGCAAAACGAAAGAATGATCCTGAGGGAAAAAAAATACAAATCTATTTTGCAAACTGCAAATTATTTCCCTGATTAATCCACATGAAGCTTTATAGGTTTTGCAGGTGCTTCTGATTTTTTTTTTTTTTTTTTAAAAAAAAAAATTCACATCGAGTTGTGCATCACTCGTGATTACCAAAAGGTGAATTAAGAAGTAGCAAACCTAAAGGTCAAAGACAGTGACTGAGAATATAACTAATATTATAGGATATAGCATACATCCTATAGTTGAGAAACTAGGGCACTTTCTATATGGTTTTTATTTCTCAAATAAGATCAATTATTAAACTCCATTTATTTTTCTTATTTCCAAGATACAAGCCTTTCAGTATAGGAAATAGAAGCCAAAAACAAAAATGATAGGATACAACTACTTAGAACTCAATTGTGTGCTACAAAGCAAACCACATCATGAGATATTGAATTCACCCTTTTTTGGCTCCATCAACAACTGTGGCAACAACAAACAAATAACATCTCTGGAGTCTGGACCACTGCAATCAGCCATAAGAAGCTGATAATCAAATACATAAGGAAACATGAAGACATTTTTAGCATGTTGCACACATTCCAGACACTAAAACTCTTGGAAACATCTTAACACTTCAAAAAAGTTTCGCTATATTTCTTTAATTTTGGCAACCCTATGTAAACTGTAGAGGTTAATTCACAATTTAAAATTTTAAGATGGATTTCAATTACTACTTCACAAAACCCAACTTTTATTTTTCTGATCATGCAATCAATTAAACTAACACATTACTGACAAACCAATACAAGATTTTAAATTCACAAAAGCAAAATGCAGTACATTTCACCAATAAATTATATCGTGAAATTAATGTCATGGTGTAACATTTATAGACGTTAAACCAATACTAGATTATTGAAATTAATGCCGTGGTGTAACATTTATAGCAATAAATTTATCCCAGTATTATAAATACAAAATATATATTCTTAGTACAACATTTCATCAACCTTTTGTGTTTTGCTGTTTAAAAAAAAAGAGTCATATTTCATGTCATATTATATCGTGTTTTTCCTGCTCAAGCTACTTAGCCTTTAATATTTATTTTGCCCATAAGGAGGCAGCATCCCCTACTTTGACCACAAATTCATGCTGCAATTGAAGTTCTTTAAGCTTCTAAATGACTATCACTTATAACACTGATCCGAAACCTGACACACTTGTTGAACTTCACTCATAATGACCAAGAAAATGTATGAACAGCTTTTTATTGAATCTTAAGAGCATTAATTGGCAAAATTCTCAAACTGGATGTTGAGAAAGACTTTTTTTCCCCCAAGGAAAGATGTTGAGAAAGATGGACAGGGGAATAACCCTGTAAACAAGTGTTTCAGGGTCCCTGTCAGAACCTGACACACTTGTTGAACTTCACTCACTAATGACCAAGAAAATATATGAACAGCTTTTTAATTGGCAAAATTCTCAAACTGGAGGTTGAGAAAGATTTTTTTCCCCCAGGGAAAGATGTTGAGAAATATGGACAGAAGAATAACCCTGTAAACAAGTGTTTCAGGGTCCTTATCAGATGCAAAGAAATTCTTAACTTTGGGTTCAGCAAGGAAATTGTATGACATAAGATTTTTACTTTTTCATTAGCTAGATCAACACAATTCATTTTAGCAAGAAAGCTCCAATTTTTCTACCAGGAAATGGCTTATGACATCATCATTTGTTCAAAGATACAGTGGATACTTACAAACTCTGAAGCAAAAATATACAATTACATTTCATATTTATGTTACCATCATCAATTGAAGAACCATGTTGGTTAGAGCTATTTAATTCTTGCAGTTCTAAACTCTAAAGGAATGTTAAATTCACAATAAATTTATTAACTCTAAGACCTCCCATAAGCATTCTGATTGTAGAAAAATATTTTGTTCCCTGAAAAATAACACAGTTACCATACTAAACTCATCAAGTTCCGAAATGCAAGTGTATCAAGGAATCCTCAAAAGTTAATACTCACCAACAGAGTAGCCAAAAAAATTAACACAAGGAATCAGAACACTAAAATTAACGTACCAATATTATTACCAAACTGTTAACAAAAACAACAATACCTCAACTAACACTGATACGAATTAAAATTAACAAAAGTTAAAATTAATACCTTAACACCCACTATAAAGAAGTGCATCAACATACCAACAATTGGTGGTTCAGCCACATTGGAGAAGACATGATCACAAATTGTTAGAGCTTGTTACATACGACACTACAACAGTGATGTCATCAAGTTTACCACCATAGTAGCTGAACCCGGCACGTTGAGCAGCAGTAGAAAAAGGTGTCTGTCGGTTCTCATCCAGTGCTCGTTGAGCAGCTCCAAAAGAGGATTGAACAGAGTGAGGATCTTCCCCACCTGTTTTTTCCTCATCAGTACAGAGCAACGTCAGGGTTTGGCCAGACTCCACAGTAGTTTGCCAGCTGTTCCTCACGAGCATTCCCATCAAACGACACATTATGAGCAGCTCCAGCAGAGAATTTAACAGAAGACAAGTTGTGGAAGTTCTTCAACGATGGCCCTGGAACAAAACCACTCAAATCACTGCTCCTTGTAATTGAACCAAACCAAAAGTAACTGCCAACCAAAGGACTATTTGGCAACTCCCCATTTATCATCCTCACTCGTGCCTTAAAGCAACTGATCCGACCTCTATCCGCGAAAAAAACACCTCTAGGTTCCGAAAAGGACAATCCTTTTGCACAAGTAGTAATCATATTATCAATAAAGCACAATCGTTTTGCACTGGTAATCATACTATCAATAAAAGTATCACCAAACACAGCTTTAGGCAGCTATAGAATATCCACCAAAGAGAACGCCTCACTGAGAATTAAGTGGGATTAGATAATGAAAAGGCTGAATTTCTAACAATTACTGGTGTCCTAAATCCTAATTTCAGCTTCACGCAGAAACCCAGATGGCACCTTAAACCCTTCAACCAAAAACCACAGCCTCTTTAAGCACACCTGAACCTTATTGTTTTTGGGATCTAGAGATTTAGGGAGAGAGAGAAACATCGAGGGTTATTCAGTTATATCTTCGAACCTTATTGTTTTTGAGGGGCTTCGAACCGCACACACACATACCCACATAAACATTTATGTATTAATATTATTGATAATCCTCATAATTGCTAATTAGGATTATAATTTTTAATTAAAATAGGAAAGAAAAATTTATCCAATAATGTCATTTCTAATAATTCCTAATTAAAATAGGGGAAAAAAAACAATTTGGATTTTGATTTTTGGTTCAATTTTTTGATTTCCTATTAAGTCTATTTCTTCTAATTTCTTCTCTTTCAATTAATTTTATTCAATGAAAAAAAATCTAACAAAGAAAATTTATTTATTTGTTGTCCGAGATAACAAAGAAAAATCATGAATGGAACAAATTCCTGAAACTTTTCACTCATTACCAGTAATTGTGAAAAAACATCATTTGTTTTTAAGATCAAAACCAACCACTCTAGTTCTACACAAAAATGCCAGTAAAATTTGAAATTTCATTTTAGGTGGATTTCTAGTACAAGTTGCCTTTTAACAAATATTTATTTATAATCTACATATTCAGAATGTATTTAATTAAGTTTTTGATTTTATGGTATTTAATTAGATTTCCCAAATAATAATAATAATAAATGGACTGTTGGTAAGTTATGCATTCTACTCTAAGAGTATTTCTTATGAGTAATGATACGAGAACTAACCCAACAAGTCTTTTTGATCGGAAATTGCAAGTTGTTGGGCAATTTTTAATTTTTTTTTTTCGTATTTATTGAAAACTTGAAATTAAAAAATAAAATTGATTAAATATTAAGTGAAAATCACTTTTTATTATTTTCAAGTAGATAACTGATTTTTCTATATAACCCATTAAATAACGACAATAAAAATATTTTCATCACAATACATCATTCTTTAACAATTAATATTCTGCCTAGAATTGAAAATACGACAGTTGATGTATGAGAAAAATAATTTTAAAAAGGAGAACTTGGAGATGAAGAAAAAGACTAACGGCTTCAGGTTAGTATTTTATTCTACGAGTGTACAATTATAAATGAATAAAAGGAGTGACCAATTGAACATACTCAGCTATAAAAAGAGACTTTCGAGCTTGTTAATGGGCATTCTTGAAATAGTAATAATAAATGGCTGAAGAAGTGATCCTTTTGGATTTATTTGCCAGTTCTTTTGGAATGAGAGTGAGAATAGCTTTGGCTGAGAAAGGGATCAAATATGAATACAAGCAAGAAAACATGTTGAATGAGAGCCCTTTGCTTCATAAAATGGTCCCTGTCCTTATTCACAATGGAATACCTATTTGTGAATCTCTCATCATCCTCCAATACATTGATGACACATGGAATCAACACAACCTTCCTTTGTTGCCATCCGATTCTTACCTTTGACCGCAATAAAGGGTTTGGGCTGATTTTCTAGACAAAAAGGTATATTAAGAGCTTAAATTTATTAATAAAGAGTGTATCATATCACTGTCTCGTATGTATTTTCTTTAAAAAAAAAAAAAATCACAGTAGTATGATAATAAAAGTTCTCAAAGTTATGCTTGTGAAAATATGATGCAGGTATATATATGATAGTGGCAAGAGGATACTAATGACCAAAGGAGAAGTCAAAGAGGCAGCTAAGGAGATGATAGACTGCTTGAAAATTTTGGAAGGAGAGCTCAGGGGAAAGCCTTTAATTTGGAGGTGAAACCTTTGGATTTATGGATATAGCACTAATTTCCTGTTTCTCCTGGTTTTTTTCCTATGCAACCTGTGGAGAATTCAACATAGAAGTTCAAGTCCCAAAGCTTATGAAATGGGTTCAAAGATGCAGAGAGAGAGATAGTGTTTCAAAAGCCTTCACGAACCCACTCAAAGTTTATGAATATGTCTTGCACCTAAGGAAAATGGCTTGGGTAGAATAAAAGATTGCTGCTCCTATCACTTCTGTTTTTGGATTTTAGTTGATGTTTTATATATAATAACCATACCAAATTATGATGTAACTTGTGGGTGATCTTGCAAATCCTCTCTTATGTATCTTCTCTGGTTGTTTCTGGTCAAAAACTAATTGTAAAAGCAAAAGCAACATAACCAAATGCACAGTAATCCATGGCCAATTAGGCATATAAGTCTGTAAAACGCTACAAATGAAAAAACTAAGAACTAGGAGATAAAGGGGAAAAAGGAAAGTTTTTTTTTTCATTGTAAACTCAATGTAATAGAAGTGAAGCATTTTGCTTACCATTCTTAATTTTGAAACTTACATTAAGTTTTTACCTGAAAAATTAATTCATACCAGTATAGTTCTTACGGATATTTGGCCTACCAGACCTTCTGACTGTGCCAGAACTTGCTTTCAAGTTGATTGAAGCTCCTTCAGACAACTTTTTATTAGCTGCTGGGGTTAAAATCTGATCAGTAACTTCACCTTCAAGGGAAAAGTTCGATGAAAGACATTTTTCGGGCTTGTTTCTGAAATTTCTGCACTGGACTGGAGATTTGGATTGGAGATTCTCTTCCTGCTTGCTACTCATATTCTTTGATCTGTACCTACTTCTTGTTACAACACCTGTACTTGGGGTAAGTTCTTCTGTTTCTATATCTTTTTCATTCAAATTTCCACCAAAATCTTTGTGCATCCGATAAGTCTTTGCCTTCTTATGATTTTTCACAGTTTGATCCACTTCAGAATTTGCAGTCACTCGTGGACCTTCACTTTCCAAGTTCGAATGGTACATTGGAGTATGTTGGAATGTGTCTGACAACTTTCCCAGTATATCATCACAACTAAGATTTTCAGAATCCTCAGCAAGGCGCATAGCAAGATCACGTATGCTTGTTGCTGGGAGCTCATCCAAAGTTGACAGGTAAGTATTTGCATTTAATCTAGGCACATTTTTTCTACTTGTAGAATCTCTTTTAGCAGATTCTTCCACATAAAATTGAGCAAGGCACCCTTCCCAGTCAAATGGAAACCCAATCTGGAAATGATTGCAAACCTGTAGAGATCAACAATTCAATTGGGGCTTGATCTAAAAAGGTTAAATAGGCATAAATAGCATATCTAATTTTGCACCTGTAAGTTCAGGACAACCTTATTAGGCATTTATTTGGTTCTAATCTAATTTTGTTTCTTAAACAAATACTAGAAGAACTTTCTGAAGCAATAGATTTATACTCAGATGAAAACAGGTGAAATTTTACTAGAATCATTATTTGAATTAAATATTTTTATACATTACTCTTAAGACCACAGAGAACAAGGTGAAGAAGGAAAAGATATTTTCTCAGGAGAAAAAAGGCACAATACCAGAACTGAAAAGCCACTTTGAAGCGTTCGGGACCTATTTATGAAGCCGTTTATTGCAATTGTGATTCCATCCCTGGTTTCAAGAGTGGTGGCATTGATTCTCCTGGATATTGGTGCAGAGTAAAAGAGTCTTGCTCCTAAGCTTTGATACAAATACAAGTAAAAGAACAAACCCTAAAATTCTTTACAATCTTGAAGAATTATTTGCAATCAGATTAAAGAAGCTAAAATTAAGAGAGGCCATACCAAAATAAGAACCCAAGGTTCAGATAACGTTCACAAGGATCAAAAGGTCCCAAGGTAGGTTGCAAAAACTAGAATTTTAGGCACCAAGAAAGTGACCAACCATTATTTCTATATCTTCTAAGTAGTCTAACATGGATGTTTCCGTTTCTTTCTTTCTTTTCTTTTTCCCTTTTTGCATATACTCTCTGTAATTAGTAAACCATCATAAAAAGAAATCATGAAAAAAAAAAAAAAAAAAGACCATTGGAAATGCAAATTCATCACAGATTGAGGGGAAAAACTTGAAATTGTAGCAGAAGGCCTCAGCTTGCTTAAAATCCTTGTTGGGTTATAGCTTACAGTATTAAATGTTAAGAATATTAAAAGTTTCAATTAAATTTCACTTAAGAAACAAAAAAGGAAGACACTTCCGTCCAACTTCCACAAATCTTACTTCAAATTAAACCCAATTCTTCATTTTGGCTTTAGAAACTTTCGAGATTAGATCAGAATTTTTGCCCATCAATTCTCGACCAGAGAACAACTTAAGTAAAACAATCAAGCAATAAATAAATCATACTCGCTTAAAGCAAACCCAGCAACAGCAATCCCTTTGTTCTCTGACTTAACCAGCCACCAATCGTCCAGTAACACCTGGATAAAACAAAATCAACAACCATCACGAACAATTAACATCGGTTACTACTTCAATAACAGCATAACAGATAAAAAGAATTGAAGTACAAAAAAAAAGGGGAAACGAAAAGAGAAAGTTCAGATTTTTACAGATTTGAGGGACAAAGAAGAGGCAGGAATGACGGGATTCTGATCAGATTGAGAACCGCAAAACGACGAGGCTTTTGGGTTTCTACATATGCTAGCTATCTTCTCCATTTTCATTATCTTTACAGAGAAAGAGGAGGGAAATGTGGTTTTCTCTCTTAAAATATATATATATATATATATATATATATATATATATATATATATATATATATATATATATATATAAAATAAAAAAAAGTCAATCCCGCCTTTAACCAAATTTTTTTATCGTACCAGGCCACACCATTTCTACTTTCTTCTGTCTCGGGTCATTTTTTATTTTAATTTAAAATTTTGTCTTATTTTTTATTTCTAAATGAACTTTTAAAATACCAAATTTTGAGAGATCAAACAAATTTTATAATATAATAAATAATGTTTTCTCCATTCTAAAATTCTTGCCTTACTTCTTTTCATTTGTTTAAATTATAGTACTATTTTCTATTCTTTTTAGAATAAAATAATTTTTATTTTCATTTAATGTGCATTTTTACGAATAAAACTGTTGCGTTTGATATTAATATTAACCAATTCCATAACTTAATTTTTTGATTTCTTGCATTAAAATTAAAATTTTAATTGGTTCCAACGATGATATTGTATGAATCAATTAGTTAAAAGATTTTTTCACTTAACATTGTTGATTCTACATTAGATTAATGCGTAGACTTGTTGATTAAAATTTACTTAGATTCTTAATGTTAAATTTAATTTTAATAATATGGATTTTTATAAAATAAAGAAAAATTATAAGTAATCATAATAACTATATTTTCTTAATATATATGAAACTCAAACTAAAATAAAATTTGACGTCCAAAATTTTTAACACCAATCAAGATTGTTACAATGGTTTAAAAGTTGTACGGAAATGATATTTTGGATTTTTTTTTTTTACCCTTTTTCGAGCCAGTTAGCAGTTTAAAATTCTCAATTAACCAACTTGGTTAGCAGTTTTCTCAGGAAAAAAAGGAATTATTATAGGAATGTTGAATTCCAATAATCTAATTTGCATTATTCATAAGCAAACTAATAGACTCGGACTCTTGACTCTATGTAATCACCCGGTATAGTTATTGGCCCTGAAAAACCATTTTTGACACCAACATCCTCTTTTTTCTTGTCTTGTGGCACCAAAAGGAATTATTATAGAAATGTTGAATTCCAACAACCAAACCCTAATAATTTAATTTACATTATTCATAAGCAAACTAATAGACTCGGACTCGGACTCTGACTTTATGCAATCACCTGGTATAGTTATCGGCTCTGACGAACCATTGTTGATACCAACATCCTCTTTTCTCTTGTCTTGTGGCACCAAAGAAGGTTTTGGAGGCAATTTTAGGTTTTCAAATTCTCCTTCCAGCATCTCTATAACTTCATGCATGGATGGACGATAAATGGGTTCCAATTGTATACACCAAAGAGCTACTAAAGCCATCTTCTTTGTCATTGTACTTTCCTCCTCTGAAACATTATCTCCCAATTCCATGTCTTTTCCTTTATTAAATTGTTCATAAACCCATGTCGGAAAATAGACTTGGCTTACATGCGCAGCAAATGCATTCAAGTGCTTTCTTCTTCCCACCATTTCCATTAACAAAATCCCAAAACTATACACATCAGCTTTATGAGATATACCTCCAATGTTCTTGTAGATTAGTTCTGGAGCCATGTAACCCATTGTTCCCCTCGCTGCTGTGAGACACACAATACTCTCATCGGTCGAATATAATTTTGCAAGTCCGAAATCTGAGATTTTTGGCAAGAAATTTTCATCAAGAAGAATGTTATGTGGCTTGATATCAAAATGTAATATTTTCATATGACAGCCTCAGTGAAGATAGTCAATCCCGCGAGCCACTCCTAGAGAAATCTCATACATTTTCTCAATGGTTATCAAATTGCTACGTTCTTCCGAAAATATATACTTCTCGAGAGATCCATTAGACATGAAATCATATACGAGAGCACGTTTAGATTTCTCAGCATAAAAACCAACAAGACGAACCACATTAATGTGACGAATTCTCCCAATTGTAGCAACTTCATTGATGAAGTCTCGACCGTTGCCTTTAGACATGTTCAACATTTTCACTGCAGCAAAATTACCACTCCGGAGTTTTCCTTTGTATACAGAGCCAAAACCTCCTTCTCCCAGCTTTTCTTTGAAACCGTTTGTTATCTTTTTTATTTCTGAGTAAGAGTATCTAATTGGGAAGAGATTATCATAACTTTGAAGAAACTCTTCAATATTATCATATTTTGATAAATGTCTCCTTTGCCATTTATAAATCAAAAAGGAGAAAAGACCTATTATCCCACATAAGGTTAATGGTGCACGACATAATGCTGGAAAAATTTGACAGAACAATTGTTAGCAAATATTTGACAGTTAAAAACAGTGAAGTTCGGCCTAAATAAGGAAAGGAATTCCCTTACCAAAGTAAGAAATTAAGTAAGGAAGCAAACCTACAAGAAGGAAAAGAACAAAAATGTTAAAGATGTAAACTATGTAGCCATATAAAACTTGACACATTGGCTTAAAAATGTTTATGCTTTATTCTTGTCATTAATTAATTCGTTGAAGATGGAACGATCGGCATTTTACTTCTCAAACTTTCCAATTTCAATATATTCAGAGCTAGCCAACCATTGTCATATGAGCTTATTTTCTTTATTATTTGGCTTTTGTTGGTGTTCTCACTAATATGAACAGTGAAAAATCTCGAGTTCAAGTCTTCTTAATCACATGATCTTATTTTCTTTATCATTTGGCTTTTGTTTTCATGAAAATGCATGAAAAAGAATTAGATAATGGATTTTGGCAAACCTTTGAAGACTTTTCTCAGTCTTCCAAGCTTGTTCATAAGCTTCTATTGCATTTGAGTCTCTCACTCACCAAGTAAGTTTAATCCATTTATCTTCATATCCATGCTTGGATTAGATGTTCTTGTGTTTATGAGCTACATTGAGCTATTTGCTAGAAAACTGAGGATTATGAGATTATTTTGAGCCATTAGATTAGATTACATTTTTTTAAGGATTTTTTTTTCTTTCTTTCTTTAAGGATTTTTATGTGTTGGAAACCTTGAATTTGAATAATGAGAAGCTTGACATGATGCCCTAGATTATCATTATAGCCAACCCCTCCAAAAAAAGTGTGATATAAATATTCTCACCCAAGACATAATATCCGGCATATCTTATTGACCTGCCTGCATTGACAAAACAAAAATGAAAAACAATTAGCAAAAGAAAATGTAATAATATATCTTTTTCTTTTTGTTCTTTTGAATTAAGGATTAACAATCGTTATTATAAATAAATAAATAAAATTAAATTAGAAATAATCTCAAAGTTTGATTATTCTTGTTTTCTATCCAAATATAGCACAATTAAACTTGCAATAGAGTGCAAGCATCCTTACCATTGGGAATCCGGTTAGTATACAGGTCATTAATCAACCCTGCCAAAATAAAAGAAAGACCAAGTTAAACAACTAACAGGTGACCAACAGTGGCGGAGCCAGGAATAATAATTAGAAGAGGCAAAAAAATTTTCTCAACATTTAGAGGGGCCAACTACGAAAAAAAAAAATCATTATTTTATAGATAAAAGTTAAAATTTTCTATATTTTATAAGATAAATTTTAAAAAAAATTTAAATTTGGGGGCGGCCACCACAATTGGCCACTACCAGTTCCGTTATCGGTGACAAATCAAATCTATCTATTAATAAAAGCTCTTTCAGAAATGGAACTTACCATTAGCTAAACCAAATATCTCTTTTAATCCTGCATCAACACAAAAAGAGTACCAACTTAAAAAAAAAAAAAAATTAAAATTAAAATTAGGGGAGCGGCCAACACAGCTGGCCGCCCCTAGTTTCATCATTAGTGACCAATAAACACTACCTATTTATGAAAACTCTTTCAGAAATGGAACTTACCAGCATAATAAATTGTCACTCTTGTATCTGCATCAACACAAAAAGAGTACAAAAAGATTTAATTTTTTGATTGTACATGTCAATTAATGCAAGTATGATTATAATAAAAATGATTTTGATTATATTCAAAACAAGTTTTAATTATTACAAAGGCCACCAGCTTCAGGGAGGTGCTATGGATATAATTCAAATGTGTATATTTGAATTAGTTTGTCTCAATTTAGCTTATTTTAACTATAAAGATTCTTATAGGGTGTGATTTTATTTTATTTTTGATTATTTCATTTTTGTAAACTACTCTACTATATTTTTCATAATAATATTAATAAGGTTCAATTTCCCTTTTAAATTTGGAAACTAAATCATTAAAAAAAACCCAAGCTATGCCGTAGTTTTAATTGTACCCTAAATTTAACTTTATTCTCCTAATACCTTGAATTTTAACTTTAGTTACAATAGCACCTTAGTTTCAAATGGTACCAAATATTAAAATAAAAAATAATATTTTATTTATTAAATTGGATATAATTTAATTAAAAAAATATTAGTTTCAAATTATACACAATATTAAAATAAAAAATAAAATACTTTTTATTTATTCATATAATATTAACAAGTAATGATTCTCTAAAAATAAAATTATGCCATAACGAATAAAACCTATTTTTATAAGAGATATTTTTATAAGGGATCTAACTTAAGTATAATTTCAATAAATCCTAACTAAAATTCTATGCTTAAAAAATAGCATAACAAAAACCGAAACTAATACTCTATACTTATAACATACTAAAATTTATTATTTTATTTGACTTTTTGTGAATGTAAAAAAAATCATAGCAATATTAGTTACGGTGTCGTAAGTTTTTTATTAACATGACCATAGGTCCAACCAAAATAAATGAAATTAAAATGTTATTGTAACTAAAATTGAAGTTCAGGATACTAAAAGAAGAAAGTTAAATTTAAGATACATTTACAACTACCTACAAAATTTGTGATTTTTTGAATGATTTAGCCAAATTTGGGTGCTATATATGATTTATCCAAAAATTAATTTTTTATGCAATCATTATCCTAATTTTACATCATATGAGCAAAGAGGTCAATTTTTAACAAAAAAAAAAAAAGCAAAATAACAAACTATTATTTTATTAAAAGTAAATAATAAAAATTATTATTTCATTCTTTTTAGCTACAAATTTGGTCTTTGTAGTTATTTGTTGTAAATTTGGGACAATAATTATATAAAAAATTAATTTATTTATAAGTAATTTCAGAGTGCAAATTAAACTTTATGTAATTCAAATTGGAGAGAGATTCATATAAAATTCTCTCAGTATTATCTTTCTTGCTCACTATTCTTGCTATGGGAAACCTTTAAATGTAAAAACACATGTAGAATGTTTCTTACCACCATAACCGCCAGCAATATCTTTCCTACCCAGGTAGCGTATACTCAGTAGCAGAACTGCGCAGAAAAAGAAAAGAAAAGAAAAGGAGGAGGAAGTTGTCACGATAAATGGAAAGTAAGTGATGGAAATTCTGCAGATTATAAATGTATATTGGTATAAAGATTTGGTTTGTGGATCCAAATAAAAAATAAGAATACATTTTTCTAAAAACAAGAACATTTTCATCATTTAATGAAAAAAAAAAAAAGGATTAAGTGAAAACAATTTTTAGTAAATAACAACAATTTTTTTTGAAGTAGTCATTGAAAACATTTTCTATATAGAAAGGATAATAATGCAAAACAACTCCTTACAGACGACGTCAAGACGGAACCTGGATATTCGTTTTCCTATATAGAGAAAGAGAAATATTAGTTTTATATACAAAATGAAAACACAATATAAAAATGAAAAAGACAAATATCAAATGATTTTTTTTTTTTTTTTCCTTTTCTCGTTGGTTATAGTCTAAGAGCTTGCTCCAGCTTTACTAGTTGGAGCTCGAGTTCGATCACAACTTTATTACAGTTTCCCGCAAAGAAAAATGATCGATTTCAAGTTGACTAATAAGCTAAAGTTTCATTAAAACTCGAGTTCAGTTTATTTATTAAATAAGCTCAGTAGGTAGGATCGAGCTATTCTATGTATTACGAGACCACCAACAAAACAAAGATTAAAAATTAATAGGTTGTGCTTGAGGTTCTTCTGTTTCTAAGGCCATTTCTGCTTCTTCACCATCTGATAGAACCACATAGTTGTTTTCAAAAAATGTTCATCTTCTTATGCCATAAGTCAAATCTCACTCATGCACTCGGCAAGACTGGCTTTGAATCCAACTAAAATGTCATGTCAAAAATACTTTTCATTACTATTTTTTTTTTTTTTTTTTGCAGTAAATATAAAACTAAGAAAGACATATAATGACTATAGGGGATAAAAAAGATCACCCAAAACGCAATTTTTTATTGGTTGAATGAGTCCTAATTAGTCTTGGTCACAATTCAGTTTTGAACCAGAACTGATTTACAATCATAATAACCATTCAAACCCAACTTGAAATGGAGTCCATGGAAATGAAACGTACCGTAACAGTTTTCCGTAATGTTGGCAATGTCTAGGTTGCAGCGGTTTTCCTCATAGTTGTCACAGCAAGCCTCAAACCATGACATCTCAAACCCATATGACATAATGCGGTGAACATCCAGATATGAAATGTCCATCGCTTCTTTTGGCAGAAAAGATGCCATAACTATCTGCCCAACACGGCAAGAATCCACCAAATCCCTCACATAAGTAGAGCGAGAGCGAAGCATTATATACCAATAACCTGAATTATAATAATTGAATTAATATAATACTGCAGTTATAATTAACTTATTAGGGCCTGGCTCTTTTGTTAAATGTTAATGGACTAGACTGCTAAAATTAATAATAATAACCTCACCTGAAAAATACGTGCTATTGATGCAAGGATGAGTATCCACATAAAGTGGAGAATCCAGAATTCGATGTTCACAGTTTACCAAAACTATGCTCTTATAGTATTCAGCATAATACTTAGCTTCTCCTGGCCAATAATACCATAAATATGGAGTAGCCCAATACTGATCACGGAAAAGGTTCAAAGAATGGCGAGGAAAGGAGGAGCAGTTATCCTTTTGGATAAGGGCATCTACTATTCGAATTGTGAAGTTATTGTAATTAATAGACAGAACGTAATATTTAGCTGAATCCAAGTATACAACTGTAAGGTTGTTTTCACAAACAAGTTGAAGGTTTTGGTTGCCGCAGGTTCTCGGATCAGTGCTAAGGCGAAAAGGGTAGCTTATGTTATGGATATCGCCGCAAGAACTGGTGCACTGATCATTATTGCTTTTGCTTTTTCTAGCACAGCAACCATGGAGATGGAGTATTATTAAAATTATAACTAGAAAAAGAAGGTTTGAGTATCTGCTGATCATTCTGTGAACTGATGAGACAGAGAGAATTGATCATTAAATTTGTAATGCAGGATTACTTTGGTTGTCACTGGAAACTTCACAGCGACTTCTCTCAGCTTTCAATTAAGACGGCAAAGGTGGTTTGACATCAATGCCAAGTCTTTCAATTAACATTGCACACCACAAGTCTTCCTTTTAAGTCAATGCCCCATAGATAAAGTCTCAGAATTAGGTGGGTTAACACAAAAACAACAAGTCTATTGCGAAGTCTACTTCAAGGAAGATGCGAAAAAGCTAAAGGAAAAGGGTCATTAAGGGAAACATATTGGCCCATTGTCATACTTCTTATTGGACGACAAGTCCATTCTCCTATTAGTGCAGACCTCGCAGCACACTTTCGAGCAGGCTCCGTAGAGAAGCACTAGCTAGTATCGGCCTATAATGGAGTATCAACCGCTGCACATAGAGCAAAAAGCCACATGAGTCATTTTTAGACAATGACGGCCATTGTTTCTGCCAAGTCTATGCATTTTCTTCAGCACGGATACTCATGTATCAGAATGCATTGCTAAAATTGCAGACAATGTAGGGTAGTTGCATGTGGAATCACTGACAGAATTTTTAGTAAATGTATTCCAAGAACATGCTGATATTTTATCAGCACGGCCTGCGTTGTCGACTTTGTCAGTTCTGAGGTGGTTAAATTTTTGGAGAGTGATACTTTCAGCAAGCTGAGGGGACGAAGTATTCTGCTAGTGAACAAAAGCTTCGGGTTGCATTTTAGAAGAAATTTCGGTGCAGGAACCCTCATAGCCTGATAAAAACTGAGATAAATAGAAAACAATACAGAAGAAAATTTAGTTAGTTATACGGCAAATTAGCATCAAAACATGCAGTTTCAGATTTTCTAGAAGAACCTCGGTTTTTTGCAACTTTTCAAATACATGTTCATGCAAAACGAAAGAATGATCCTGAGGGAAAAAAAATACAAATCTATTTTGCAAACTGCAAATTATTTCCCTGATTAATCCACATGAAGCTTTATAGGTTTTGCAGGTGCTTCTGATTTTTTTTTTTTTTTCAAAAAAAAAAAAAATCACATCGAGTTGTGCATCGCTCGTGATTACCAAAAGGTGAATTAAGAAGTAGCAAACCTAAAGGTCAAAGACAGTGACTGAAAATATAACTAATATTATAGGACATAGCATACATCCTAAAGTTGAGAAACTAGGGCCCCTTCTATACGGTTTTTATTTCTCAAATAAGATCAATTGTTAAACTCCATTTATTTTTCTTATTTCCAAGATACAAGCCTTATAGTACAGGAAATAGAAGCCAAAAACAAAAATTACAGGATACAACTACTTAGAACTCAATTGAGTGCTACAAAGCAAACCACATCATGAGATATTGAATTCACCCATTTTTGGCTCCATCAACAACTGTGGCAACAATAAACAAATAACATCTCTGGAGTCTGGACCACTGCAATCAGCCATAAGAACCTGATAATCAAATATGTAAGGAAACATCTTGAGACTAGATCACAGAGGAACATTCTTCCAACATATGAATCATGAAGACTTTTTTACCATGTTGGACACATTCCAGACACTAAAACTCTTGGAAACATCTTAACACTTCAAAAAAGTTTCACTATATTTCTTTAATTTTGGCAATACTATGTAAACTGTTGAGGTTAATTCACAACTTAAAATTTTAAGATGGATTTCAATTACTACTTCACAAAACCCAACTTTTATTTTTCTGATCATGCAATCAATTAAACTAACACATTACCGACAACCCAATACAAGATTTTAAATTCACAAAAGCAAAATGCAGTACATGGTTTTGAGACTAGATTATTGAAATTAATGTCGTGGTGTAATAATTATAGCAATAAATTTATTCCAGTATTATAAATACAAAATATATATTTTTAGTAGAATATTTCACCAGCCTTTTGTGTTTTGCTGTTTAAAAAAAAGAGAGTCATATTTCACGTTATATTTTATCTTGTTTTTCCTGTTCAAGCTACTTAGCCTTTAATATTTATTTTGCCCATAAGGAGGCAGCATCCCCTACTTTGACCACAAATTCATGCTGCAATTGAAGTTCTTTAAGCTTCTAAATCACTATATCACTTATAACACTAATCCGAAACCTGACACACCTGTTGAACTTCACTCACTAATGACCAAGAAAATGTATGAACAGCTTTTTATTGAATCTTAGGAGCATTAATTGGCAAAATTCTCAAACTTGATGTTGAGAAAGACTTTTTTCCCCCCAAGGAAAGATGTTGAGAAAGATGGACAAAGGAACAACCCTGTAAACAAGTGTTTCAGGGTCCCTATCAGAACCTGACACACTTGTTGAACTTCACTCACTAATGACCAAGAAAATGTATGAACGGCTTTTTATTGAATCTTAAGAGCATTAATTGGCAAAATTCTCAAACTTGATGTTGAGAAAGACTTTTTTTCCCCCAAGGAAAGATGTTGAGAAAGATGGACAGAGGAATAACCCTGTAAACAGGTGTTTCAGGGTCCCTATCAGAACCTGACACACTTGTTGAACTTCACTCACTAATGACCAAGAAAATGTATGAACAGCTTTTTAGTGAATCTTAAGAGCATTAATTGGCAAAATTCTCAAACTGGAAGTTGAGAAAGATTTTTTTTCCCCCAAGGAAAGATGTTGAGAAAGATGGACAGAGGAATAACCCAGTAAACAAGTGTTTCAGGGTCCCTATCAGATGCAAAGAAATTCTTAACTTTAGGTTCAGCAAGGAAATTGTATGACGTAAGATTTTTACTGTTTCATTAGCTAGATCAACCCAATTCATTTTAGCAAGAAAGATACAATTTTTCTACCAGGAAATGGCTTAAGACATCATCATTTGTTGAAAGACACATAGCATACTTACAAACTCTGAAGCAAAAATATACAATTACATTTCATATTTATGTTACCATCATCAATTGAAGAACCATGTTGGTTAGAGCTATTTAATTCTTGCAGTTCTAAACTCTAAAGGAATGTTAAATTCACAATAAATTTATTAACTCTAAGACCTCCCATGAGCATTCTGATGGAAGAAAAATATTTTGTTCCCTGAAAAATAACGCAGTTACCATACTAACCTCATCGAGTTCCGAAATGCAAGTGTATCAAGGAATCCTCAAACGTTAATACTCACCAACAGAGTAGCCAAAATAATTAACACAAGGAATCAGAACACTAAAGTTAACGTACCAATATTATTACCAAACTGTTGATAAAAACAACAATACCTCAACTAACACTGATAACGAATTAAAATTAACAAAAGTTAAAATTAATACCTCAACACCCACTATAAAGAAGTGCATCAAGATACCAACAATTGGTGGTTCAGCCACATTGGAGAAGACATGATCACAAATTGTTAGAGCTTGTTACATACGACACTACAACAGTGATGTCATCAAGTTTACCACCAAAGTAGCTTAACCCAGCAAGTTGAGCAGCAGTAGAAAAAAGTGTCTGTCGGTTCTCATCCAGTGCTCGTTGACTTGTCATAGCTGCAATTTTCTGAGCTGTTATTTGAGGCCCTAAGCCAGCTCTTAGGGCATCAACAACAGCAGTGGTAACCTCGTTGTTATACAAGTTCTCGAATAATCCATCTGTTCCGGCAACAATTACGTCACCCGGAGAAACAGGAAATAAGAATACCTGGCCAGAGCTTGGTAGATCACCCTCATTGCCACTCTCTAGTTGGTATGGAAAATTAAAGCAATGCTGCTGTGCTGGGGATTGGAACACTGTGCATCCATCTCTAACTACCATGAATCTAGATTAATGGCACGTACTTCCTCATTTATAAGAGCAACTATGCAGGCCGTTGATGAACCCTTTGCTTTTGTTTTGGAGTGTGCCTTCTCTAGCACCCTAGCAGCATCAATTGAACCCACAGGCTCTTCCTGAATTGCACTTACAGAATTCAACATAGGCTTCCGAGCATATAATCCGGCGTTAATTCCCACATCCGCCCACCCTCCTACTCCATCTGCTACACCAATGACTTGCTCATTGGCACATATAAAGTGAGCATCTTCCCCACCTGTTTCTTCCTTATCAGGATGTGGCAAGTAGCATGATCCTGAGAGCAGCTTCAGGGTTTGGCCAGATACCAAAGTGGAGTTTGCCAGCTGTTCCTCCCGAGAATTCCCATCAAACAATACATCACGAGCAGCTCCAGCAGAGGATTGAACAGAGTGAGCATCTTCCCCACCTGTTTTTTCCTCATCAGTACAGAGCAAATTCAGGGTTTGGCCAGACTCCACAGTTGAGCTTGCCAGCTGTTCCTCACGAGAATTCCCATCAAACGACACATTATGAGCAGCTCCAGCAGAGAATTTAACAGAAGACAAGTTGTGGAAGTTCTTCAACGATGGCCCTGGAACAAAACTATTCAAATTACTGCTCCTTGTAATTGAACCAAACCAAGAGTAACTGCCAACCAAAGGACTATTTGGCAACTCCCCATTTATCTTTCTCACTCTTGCCTTAAACCAACTGACCCGACCTCTATCCGCGAAAAAAAACACCTCTAGGTTCCGAAAAGTACAATCCTTTTGCACAAGTGGTAATCATATCATCAATAAAGGACAATCGTTTTGCACTGGTAATCATATTATCAATAAAAGTATCACCAAACACAGCTTTAGGCAGCTATAGAATATCCACCAAAGAGAACGCCTCACTGAGAATTAAGTGGGATAGATAATGAAAAGGCTGAATTTCTAACAATTACTGATGTCCTAAATCCTAATTCAGCTTCACGCAGAAACCCAGATGGCACCTTAACCCCTTCAACCAAAAACCAGAGCCTCATTAAGCACACCTGAACCTTAGTGTTTTTGGGATCTCGAGATTTAGGGAGAGAAATATCGAGGGTTATTCATTTATATCTTCGAACCTTATTGTTTTTGACGGGCTTCGAACCGTACACACACACACCCACATAGACATGTATGATGTATGTATTAATATTGTTGATAATCCTCATAACTGCTAATTAGGATTATAATTTTTAATTAAAATAGGAAAGAAAAATTTATCCAATAATATCATTTCTATTAATTCCTAATTAAAATAGGAAAAAAAAAAACAATTTGGATTTTGATTTTTGGTTTAATTTTTTGATTTGCTATTAAGTCTATTTCTTCTAATTTCTTCTCTTTCAATTAATTTTATTCAATGAAAAAAATTAATCTACTTCTCAAAAAAAAAAAAATCTAATTCATGATAATAACTTTCTTTTCCCCTTCAATGCTTCTCTTTAGATTTTTTTTTTTATACAACTTTGAGATTGAAAGGAATTCTGTGTTAGTTAATTGTTATTCCCATTAATTTAGTAAAATATTTTATGATTATTAGTTATTATATATTAATTGTTATTCTCATTAATTTAATTAAATATTTTACGATTATTAGTCAACAATTTTGTTTCTTTTCATTGGCAAAAATATTTTCTTCTTTCTTTTTCTATTTTGTGTAAAAATATTTTAATAAAATCATTTAGAAAGACCAAGAAATTATTGCTGAACAAATTGACAGTCACTTCCATATTTAAATATTAATTTAAATAGTAATAAGTCAATTTAAATAGTAATTGTTGTCTAATTAACATTAAAAATTATATTTTGAACAAAATTAATGAAACAAGAAAAGATCACGCCCTGAAACTTTATTTTTTTGTCTGAGATAACAAAGAAAAATCATGAATTCCTGAAACTTTTCACTCATTACCAGTAATTGTGAAAAAACATCATTTGTTTTTAAGGTCAAAACCAAACACTCTAGTTCTACACAAAAATGCCAGTAAAATTTGGGCCAAACCAACAAAAAATGGTCTGGGGGATTGTGAGATTGTGTTACAGACAGAGTATTCCATGAAGTGGAATTAAGCCGAGCACATTAAGTAAACTAGCGTCAGCTTTCAGATTGTCCAAAATACCTGCCAGATATTGTAGCAAGAATGTTCAGCATTATAACCTCATCATCAAGTTCAGACTTCGCAGCTCGCAAGCTAGCACACTTTCGCAGCAGGCTCCGCAGAGCAGCACTAGTATCAGCATTTAATGGGTTATCAACTGCTGCACATAAAGAAAAAAGCCACATACAAGCATTTTTCATTAAAGAAGGAAAAGAAAATTATAATTTTCAGTTCATCCATACTATTCTTTTGTTTGTTTCTATTCTCCATCATTGCACAATGGATCTTATGAAATGAATGATTTGTTCTTAAGACACCCTGAGGCTTTCTTTTTTATTTTATTTTTTATCTTTTAAAGTAATAGGGGAAAGGGATTTGAATTTGAATTTTTGTGATTTATCTTTTTTTATATTTTTTATCATTGCACAATTGTACTGTTGGTTGTTGGATTTGAATTTTTGTTTTTATGAGCAAGAGCTAATCATTGAAATTTCATTTTAGGTGGATGTCAAATACAAGTTGCCTTTTAACAAATATTTATTTATAATCTACATATTGAGAATGTTAATTTTAATTGTATGCGTAGATAATTAAGTTAATATTTAATTAGATTTCCCAAATCGAACATAAACCAAACAATAATAATAATAAATGGACTATTGGTAAGTTATGATTCTACTCTCAGAGTATTTCTTATTCGTAATGATGCGAGAACTAACCCAACAAGTCTTTTTGATCGGAAATTGCAAGTTATTGGGAAACTTTGAAATTTTTTTTTGGTATTTATTGAAAACTTGAATTAAAAAATAAATTTGATTAAATATTAAGTGAAAATCACTTTTTATTATTTTCAAGTAGAATAACTGATTTTTATATTTAACCAATTAAATAACGACAACAAAAATATTTTCATCACAATACATCATTCTTTAACAATTAATATTCTGTCTATAATTGAAAATACGACATTTGATGTACGAGAAAAATAATTTTAAAAAATAATTTTAAAAATAATACGACATTAAGTAACCTAAAGACTAACGGCTTTAGGTTAGTTTTTTAATATATGAGTGTACAATTATAAATGAATAAAAGGAGTGACCGATTGACCATACTCAGCTATAAAAAGAGACCTTCGAGCTTCTTAATGGACATTCTTGAAATAGTAACATTAAATGGCTGAAGAAGTGATCCTTTTGGATTTATTTGCCAGTTCTTCTGGAATGAGAGTGAGAATAGCTTTGGCTGAGAAAGGGATCAGAAAACATGTTGAATACAAGCAAGAAAACATGTTGAATAGGAGCCCTTTGATTCTCCAAATGAACCCTATTCATAAAATGACCCCTGTCCTTATTCACAATGGAAAACCTATCTGCGAATCTCTCATCATCCTCCAATACATTGATGACACATGGAATCAACACCACCCTCCTTTGTTGCCATCCGATCCTTACCTTTGATCGCAAGCAAGGGTTTGGGCTGATTTTCTAGACAAATAGGTATATTAAGAGCGTAAATTTATTAATAAAGAGTGTATCATATCAGTGTCTCGTATGTACTCTCTTTTACAAAAAAAAAAATCACAGTAGTACGATAATAAAAGTTCTCAAAGTTATGCATGTGAAAATATGATGCTAATGACCAAAGGACAAGTCCAAGAGGCAGCTAAGAAGGAGATGATAGACTGCTTTAAAATTTCGGAAGGAGAGCTTGGGGAAAAGTTTTACTTTGGAGGTGAAAGCTTTGGATTTATGGATATAGCACTAATTTCCTATTCCTCCTGGTTTTTTACCTATGCAACCTGTGGAGAATTCAACATGGAAGTTCGAGTCCCAAAGCTTATGAAATGGGTTCAAAGATGCAAAGAGAGAGATAAGAGTTTCAAAATCCCTCACTGACCCACTCAAAGTTTATGAATATGTCTTGCAACTAACTACTCCTATCAATTCTGTTTTTGGATTTTAGTTGATGTTTTATATATAATAACCATACCAAATTATGATGTAACTTGTGGGTGATCTTGCAAATCCTCTCTTACGTATCTTCCCTGGTTGTTTCTGGTCAAAAACTAATTGTAAAAGCAAAAGCAACATAACCAAATGCACAGTAATCCATGGCCAAGTAGGCATATAAGTCTGTAAAACGCTACAAATGAAAAAACTAAGAACTAGGAGATAAAGGGAAAAATGAAAGTTTTTTTTTTCATTGTAAACTCAATGTAATAGAAGTGAAGCATTTTGGTTACCATTCTTAATTTTGAAACTCACATTAAGTTTTTACCTGAAAAATTAATTCATACCAGTATAGTTCTTACGGATATTTGGCCTCCCAGACCTTCTGACTGTGCCAGAACTTGCTTTCATGTTGATTGAAGCTCCTTCAGACAACTTTTTGTTAGCTGCCGGGGTTAAAATCTGATCAGTAACTTCACCTTCAAGGGAAAAGTTCGATGAAAGACATTTTTCTGGCTTGTTTCTGAAATTTCTGCACTGGACTGGAGATTTGGATTGGAGATTCTCTTCCTGCTTGCTCCTCATATTCTTTGATCTGTACCTACTTCTTGTTACAACACCTGTACGTGATGAAACACGATCTCGTATGACACCCGATTCATTAGAAGCACAAGCGTGCGTGGATGATTAGACCAAAGCCGAACTAAGAGCCCAAGAAAATCCAAAAGAAAATGAAGATTTATTTGATTTATACGATGGGTCCTGAACGGGAACTGGTGGTGCAAATAGCGATTAAGGTAAAAGGGGTGAAATTGATATAAGGTAAGTAAGAACTACGTGGGCTTTGATTCTTCTAAACCCAAAGAGGATACGTAGGGAACTTAATTTTTTTTTAAACAAAAAAAAAAAAAGTTCAAGCCCAATTTTTTTTTTAAAATTATGTTCAAACTTAAAAAAAAAAAATTCAGTTCAATTTTTTTTTTAAAAATCATTATGTTCAACACTCAACAATTCAATTCTTTAAAAAAATAAATTTAATTGAAGTATTTTTTAATTTTTTAGGTGTATTTTTTAATTTTTTATGTTCAAATAATTTTTTTAACCGGTCTTCATATTTTAAAATTTTTTAACTGCATTTTTTAATTTTTTATGTTCACATAAATTTTTTTTTTTAAACCGGTATTCAAAATTTAAAATTTAAAATTATGCGATTCGCCGGAAAACCAATCGGAACCGTCGGTTTCGTAATCGGAACGGAACCAGAACCAGAACCGGACCATTTCGGCTCGGTTCCGGTTCCAACTTTTCTGGAACCGGAACCGCCGGTTCCGGAACTGTGGCCATGCTTACTGCTATGGATATAATTCAAATGTGTATATTTGAATTAGTTTGTCTCAATTTAGCTTATTTTAACTATAGAGATTCTTATAGGGTGTGATTTTATTTTATTTTGATTATTTCATTTTTGTAAACTACTCTACTATAATTTTCATAATAATATTAATAAGGTTCAATTTCCCTTTTAAATTTGGGGGCTAAATCATTAAAAAAAAAAAAACCCAAATTATGCGGGTAGTTTTAATTATACCCTAAATTTAACTTTATTCTCTTAATACCATGAATTTTAACTTTAGTTATAATAGCACCCTAGTTTCAAATTGTATCCAATATTAAAATAAAAAATAATATTTTATCCATTAGATTAGATATAATTTAATGATAAAAAAAATATTAGTTTCAAATTATACCCAATATTAAAATAAAAAAATAAAATGCTTTTTATTTATTCGTATAATATTAACAACAAGTAATGATTTTCAAAAAATAAAATTATGTCATAATGAATAAAACCTATTTTCATAAGAGATCTAACTTAAGTATAATTTCAATAAATCCTAACTAAAATTTTATGCTTAAAAAATAGCAAAACAAAAACCGAAACTAATATTCTATACTTATAACTAACTAAAATTTATTATTGTACTTGACTTTTTATGAATTTAAAAAAAATTCATAGCAATATTAGTTACTGTGTCGTAAATTTTTTATTAACATGACCATAAGTCCAACAAAAATAAATGAAATTGAGTCCTATTGTAACTATAATTGAAGTTCAAGGTACTAAGAGAAAAAAAGTTGAATTTAGAGTACAATTACAACTGCCCACAAAATTTATGATGTTTTTAATGATTTAGCCAAATTTGGGTGCTATATATGGTTTATCCAAAAATTAATTTTTATGTAATCATTATACTAATTTTACATCAAATGAGCAAAAAGGTCAAGTTTTAACCCAAAAAAAAAAAAAAGTAAAATAATAATTTTGAAAAGGTACAAACTATTATTTTATTAAAAGTAAATAATAAAAATAATTATTTCATTCTTTTTAGCTACAAATTTGGTCTTTGTAGTTGTTTGTTGTAAATTTGGGACAATAATTATATAAAAAATTAATTTATTTATAAGTAATTTGAGAGTGCAAATTGAACTTTATGTAATTCAAATTGGAGAGAGATTCATATAAAATTCTCTCAGTATTATCTTTCTTTCTCACTATTCTCGCTATGGGAAACCTTTAAATGTAAAAACACATGTAAAATGTTTCTTACCAACATAACCATAAGTATCTTTCCTACCCAGGTAGCGTAGACTCCGAAGCAGCCCTGCGTAGATAAAAATAAAAAATTAAAAAAAAAAAAGAAAAGAAAAGGAGGAGGAATGAAATTAAGACGAGGATACGATAAATGGAAAGTAAGTGATGGAAACTCTGCAGATTATAAATTTATATTAGTATAAAGAGGAGAGAATGACTTGTCTGGATTTTGTTTGTGGATCCAAATAAAAAAAAACGTTTTTCTAAAAACAAGAATATTTTAATCATTTAATTGAAAAAAAAAAGTTAGTAAATTTCGATTGATATATAGTTTTTTTTTTTTTTTAAATTAGTCATTGAAAACATTTTCTATATAGAATGGATAATTATGGAAAAAGTTCAAAGAATGGCGAGGAAAGGAGGAGCAGTTATCCTTTTGGATAAGGGCATCTACTACTCGAATTGTGAAGTTATTGTAATTAATAGACAACGTAATATTTAGCTGAAGGCAAGTATACTACTGTAAGGTTGTTTTAACAAACGAGTTGAAGGTTTTGGTTGCCGCAGGTTGTCGGGTCAGTGTTAAGGCGAAAAGGGTAGCTTATGTTATGGATATAGCCGCAAGAACTGGTGCACTGATCATTATTGCTTTTGCTTTTTCTAGAACAGCAACCATGGAGATGGAGTATTATTAAAATTGTAACTAGAAAAAGAAGGTTTGAGTATCTGCTGATCATTCTGTGAACTGATGAGACAGAGAGAATTGATCATTAAATTTGTGATGCAGGATTACTTTGGTCGTCGCTGGAAACTTCAAAGCGACTTCCAATAAACATTGCACACCACAAGTCTTCCTTTTTAAGTCAATGCCCCATAAGTCTTCCTTTTAAGTCAATCCCCCATAGCGAAAGTCTAAGAATTATGTGGGGTAACACAAAAAAGCAAGTCTATTGGGAAGTCTCCTTCAAGGAAGCTGCGACGAAGCCAAAGGAAAAGGTTCATTAAGGGAAACATATTGGCCCATTGTCATACTTCTTATTGGACGACTAGTCTATTCTCCGATTAGTGCAGACCTCGCAGCACACTTTCGAGCAGGCTCCGTAGGGAAGCACTAGCTAGTATCAGCCTATAATAGAGTATCAACCGCTGCACATAGAGCCAAAGCCACAGAGTCATTTTTAGACAATGCGGCCATTGTTTCTGCCAAGTCTATGCATTTTCTTCACCCTATAATCGAGTTGTGCATCGCTCGTGATTACCAAAAGGTGAATTAAGAAGTAGCAAACCTAAAGGTCAAGACAGTGACTGAAAATATAACTAATGTTATAGGACATAGCATACATCCTATAGTTGAGAAACTGGGGCCCTTTCTATATGGTTTTTACTTCTCAAATAAGATCAATTATTAAACTCAATTTATTTTTCTTATTTCCAAGATACAAGCCTTTTAGTATAGGAAATAGAAGCCAAAAACAAAAATGATAGGATACAACTACTCAGAACTCAATTGTGTGCTACAAAGCAAACCACATCATGAGATATTGAATTCACCCTTTTTTGGCTCCATCAACAACTGTGGCAACAATAAACAAATAACATCTCTGGAGTCTGGACCACTGCAATCAGCCATAAGAACCTGATAATCAAATGTATAAGGAAACATCTTGAGACTAGATCACAGAGGAACACTCTTCTAACATATGAATCATGAAGACTTTTTTAGCATGTTGGACACATTCCAGACACTAAAACCCTTGGAAACATCTTAACACTTCAAAAAAGTTTCACTATATTTCTTTAATTTTGGCAACCCTATGTAAACTGTAGAGGTTAATTCACAATTTAAAATTTTAAGATGGATTTCAATTACTACTTCACAAAACCCAACTTGTATTTTTCCGATCATGCAATCAATTAAACTAACACATTACTTACAAACCAATACAGGATTTTAAATTCACAAAAGCAAAATGCAGATTGAGAAAGATTTTTAGTGAATCTTAAGAGCATTAATTGGCAAAATTCTCAAACTGGAAGTTGGGAGAGATTTTTTTTTCCCCAAGGAAGGATGTTGAGAAAGATGGACAGAGGAATAACCCTGTAAGGAAATTCTTAACTTTAGGTTCAGCAAGGAAATTGTATGACATAAGATTTTTACTGTTTCATTAGCTAGATCAACCCAATTCATTTTAGCAAGAAAGATCCAATTTTTCTACCAGGAAATGGCTTAAGACATCATCATTTGTTGAAAGACACATAGCATACTTACAAACTCTGAAGCAAAAATATACAATTACATTTCATATTTATGTTAGCATCATCAATTGAAGAACCATGTTGGCTAGAGCTATTTAATTCTTGCAGTTCTAAACTCTAAAGGAATGTTAAATTCACAATAAATTTATTAACTCTAAGACCTCCCATGAGCATTCTGATGGTAGAAAAATATTTTGTTCCCTGAAAAATAACGCAGTTACCATACTAACCTCATCAAGTTCCGAAATGCAAGTGTATCAAGGAATCCTCAAACGTTAATACTCACCAACAGAGTAGCCAAAATAATTAACACAAGCAATCAGAACACTATAAAGAAGTGCATCAACATACCAACACTTTATCCAATAATATAATTTCTAATAATTCCTAATTAAAATAGAAAAAAAAAAACAAGTTGGATTTTGATTTTTGGTTTAATTTTTTGATTTCCTATAAAGTCTATTTCTTCTAATTTCTTCTCTTTCAATTAATTTTATTCAATGAAAAAAATTAATCTACTTCTCAAAAAAAAAAAAAAAAAATCTAATTCATGATAATAAATTTATTTTCCCCCTTCAATGCTTCTCTTTAGATTTTTTTTTTTTATACAACTTTGAGATTGAAAGGAATTCTGTGTTAGTTAATTGTTATTCTCATTAATTTAGTAAAATATTTTATGATTAATAGTTATTACATATTAATTGTTATTCTCATTAATTTAATTAATTATTAGTCAACAATTATGTTTCTTTTCTTTGCGGTTTCTTTGGCAAAAATATTTTCTTCTTTCTTTTTCTATTTTGTGTAAAAATATTTTAATAAAATCATTTAAAAAGACCAAGAAATTATTGCTGAACAAATTGACAGTCACTTCCATTTTTAAATATTAATTTAAATAGTAATAAGTCAATCAAAAGTAAGTGGGAAATTTCGCAATATATATATATATATAGAGTAATAAGTCACTTCCATCATTTGTCTTTAAGGTCAAAACCAACCACTCTAGTTCTACACAAAAATGCCAGTAAAATTTGGGCCAAACCACCCAAAAAAAGGTCCAGGGGATTGTGAGATTGTGTTACAGACAGAGTCTTCCATGAAGTGGAACTAAGCCAGATATTGTAGCAAGAATGTTCAGCATTATAACCTCATCATCAAGTTCATGGATCGCTACCGAGGCAGAAGAGTTCCTGTGTACTGCAGAATCAAAAAGAAGTGAAACTAACCTTTTGAATAGGTCCACATGTAAGTCCTGTAAAAGAATACTATCTGGCTCCGGATCTAAAATTTTTTTGGTTTAGAGATGGGTAGGTGTGCAATTCTGGGATTGCAAGGAAGTGCAACTAAGCTGCAGATAGGTCCATTTCTAATTCCCTGTAAAAAGTATTGCTAGATTTTTTTTTTTTTTGGATTCTGTTTGCATGACTGTAGAGAGTGCATTTTCATTTGATGATAAGCTTTTTGTCCTTTCCATTAAAGAAGGAAAAGAAAATTATAATTTTCAGTTTATCCATACTATTCTTTTGTTTGTTTCTATTCTCTATCATTGCACAATGGATCTTATGAAATGAATGATTTGTTCTTAAGACACCCTGAGGCTTTCTTTTTTATTTTTATTTTTTATCTTTTAAGTAACGGGGGAAGGGGATTTGAATTTGGACATGCCCAAGTCTTATATGTACTATTGGTTGTTCTGAGGCTGAAGCGGTGAATTTTTTATTTATAATCTACATATTGAGAATGTTAATTTTAATTGTATGCGTAGATAACTAAGTTTTTGATTTTTGGTTTTTGATGTTATGGTATATAATTAGATTTCCCAAATGGAACATAAACCAAATAATAATAATAATAATAATAAATGGACTGTTGGTAAGTTATGCATTCTACTCTTAAGAGTATTTCTTATGAGTAATGATACGAGGACTAACCCAGCAAGTCTTTTTGATCGGAAATTGTTGGCCAATTTTTTTTTTTTTTTTCGTGTTTATTTATTTATTTATTTATTTTTTTGAAAAGAAGAGAACTCATATATTATAGTTGAGAATAGAACTCAATCAATACATCCGGGATATTAACCCATAGTTGAAACCTACTATGGCGAATAGAGTTACGCGCTAACAGATGGGTACACTCATTCTCTGTGCGTCTAATCCAAAAAACTGTAATATCTGGCCTAGTAAGAAGCAAGGTCTTATAATCCGATACAATCAACCCAAAATTAAAACTATCCTCACTCATTGAGTTCAAAGACAAATATAAAGATTGACAATCAGTAAAAATGCAACCAGGATCAAGTAAAGAAACAGAGACGTAAAGCAAACATTGCCTCAATGCAAGAGCTTCCACAATCAACGGATCATCACCACCTTCCTGAAAGCCCGAAATAGCTAACGAAAAATGACCTTCAGCGTCCTCAATAGCCAAGCCAAAACCCACAAAATCCGTTGCCCGAAAAACTGTACCATCAACATAAGCAAGCCAATTAGCTGGATGTTCAATATGGGCTGGTTGGGCAGGAGCATATGCAGCGTGTGTTATTGCCGTTGCTGCTTGTGATGAAGCTGATGCAGCCCAATAATCATCTAGAAGCAGGCGAGCAGTATGAGAAATTTGCCAAGGGTTCGACCAGACATTGGACCACAACATAGCATTCCTAGCAGCCCATAAACTCCATGCAACGGTAGCCATCAGCTCGGCATGTTGCTGTCCCTTTGAAGAGATTATATGAATGAACAGTTCCTGAAAAGACAAATTTATATTAGCAAAAAGAAAACCAGCCTGCCTCCACACCTCTTGCGCAATGGAGCACTTGACCAGTACATGATCCCCATTCTCAGATTCCTGGCAAAACAAACAGTGAAGTGAAGTAGTAACACCCCTCTTCGATAAATTGTCTCGAGTGGGGAGCACATTACGACCCATATGCCACATAAAATCGCGGACTTTGGGGGAAACATTAAGCTTCCATATCTGCTTCCATAGCACATCGGCACCGCCACCACCATATCGAAGCAAACGGTAAGCTACATGATAAGCAGTTTTGACAGTGTAAAGGCCTTTCCGGTCAAAATGCCATATTAATTTATCATGATGGGTATAAAAGCTTAATGGGATACTCAAAATTTTCCTCATATCATTTACAGTAAAAAGATGAATGATCTTCGAGATATCCCATTTCCTCGCACCTGCAACAAAAAGATCACACACCCGTAAAGCATCAGGAATAAAAGGAGCACCATCCTCCACATAGGCGTTGGTCTCACGAGGAATCCATGGATCTCTATTCACATATATACTCCTCCCATCTCCTACCCTCTATCTCATGCCCTGTTGCAACACCTGTTTAGAGAACAAAACTCTTCCAGACATAGCTACAACCCGATCTAGGAGTAGCAGATAGAAAATCCCCCCTAGGGAAATATTTAGCTTTGAAAACACTATACGCAAGAGTGTTGGTGTCAGTTAATAACCTCCACCCCTGTTTCCCTACCAAAGCAGTGTTGAAACATCGTAAGTCCCTAAACCCCATCCCATCGATAGACTTCTTACTACACATGCGATCCCAAGCAATCCAATTAATACCCCTATGGTCCCCCTTACCATTCCACCAATATTTATTAAACATCACCTGCATCGCATTTGTTACAGATACTGGAAGCAAAAATACATTCATGCAATAAGCTGGTATTGCTTGCGCTACAGATTTGATTAGAACTTTGCGTCCAGCTCTAGAAAGACAGCGGCTATTCCAATTATTCATTTTCTTCCACACCCTATCCTTGAGAAAAGAAAAAATCTATTTTTTATTCCTCCCGATCAACGATGGCAACCCCAAATAATTACTATTCCCAAGAGGTAAAGAAACATTTAAATGCCCAGAATAGCCCGACTAACATGTCCAGAAATAACAGGACTAAAGAGAATGCCAGACTTATTAAGATTAACAGATTGACCTGAAGCAGCTTCATAAGTACCCAGAATAGCCTTAATTTCCATAGCCTCCTGGACAGTACCCCCAAAAAAGAGCAAAGAGTCGTCGGCAAAGAATAAATGTGATATCCTAGGACACCTATGTCTTGCCCGAACTCCATGAATTAAACCACGACGTTCCGCATCTTTAAGCAACAATGATAAGCCCTCGGCTACAAACAAAAATAGACATGGAGAGATTGGATCCCCTTGCCGCAGCCCCCCAGAAGGAATGATGGGGCCCACTTGCTTATCATTCACACACACTTTGTACTCAATATCCATGAAACACATTTACATCCATTTCAACCATATAGCATCAAACCCCAAAGCAGTGATCATATCAGACAAATAGTCCCAATTAACTAGGTCATAAACTTTGGCAATATCAATTTTAAGGGCACAAGCACCATTCTGACCCCTAGCTCTACTCCGTAAATTGTGGATAAGCTCATAAGCCACCATAAAGTTATCAGTTATCAAACGACCCGAATAAGCAGACTGATTTTTAGAAATCAATTTATGTAGTATATTTTTCAATCTGTTAGCTAATGCTTTCGACAAAATTTTATATAAAACATTGCAAAGAGCTATGGGCCGAAAATCTTTAACTGACACTGGATTTTCACACTTTGGAATTAAAACAATTAAAGTATCAGTTAAAGATCTAGGAAAAGGACCTTGGGCTAACCATAATCGACAGCTATTCGAGATATCCACGCCCAATAAACTCCAATTCTTTTGAAAGAAAGCCGGGTTCAGTCCATCTGGTCCAGGCGCTTTATCTGGGTTCATTTGAAAAAGAGCAGTTCGAAACTCCTCATCCAAAAAAGGTTTGGTAAGCTCTGCATTATCATTATGGTCGACCAAAGGCTGAACCAATCTAATAATTTGGCTTCGATTTGGAGCGGCTGCTTTGCGGAAAAGAGCAGTAAAGTAATCCTTCACCTGAGCTTGAATACCATCTTCATTGTACACCCATGCACCCGAAACATCCTGTAGCCGTTCAATACGATTACAGCACCGTCTAGCCTTGATACTGTTGTGAAAATATTTTGAATTCTTGTCCCCATTTCTCAACCAAAACACTTTAGCCTGCTGCCTCAAACGAACTTCATCTTCTGCCAATAATCTATTCCACTCTTCCTTTAGTTGTTTAATAGTTAGCGTGTCCAGTGTGTCAATTTCACGTTCAAGTTTCTGTTGCACAAAACGCTTCTGCCCCCACCTGGTTCGGTTTCTCTCTTTTCCCCATAGCCAAATGTCTGCAATTAATCTATCCCTCCGCAACACAAAATCCTCTCCAGTCGAGCTTCGCCAAGAGTATGAGACCACACCATAAAGACCATCATCTAACAACCAAGCATTATCAAATCTAAAATTACGATTTGTGTAGCCCAACGAGCTAATCGTATCAACCAAAAGTGGAGAATGATCAGAGACCGGAGCCACCAAAGTAGTATAAATTGCATTCGAGATCATATCCACCCATGATGGTGTAGCAAAAGCTCTATCTAACTTCTCTCTCACACGATTCGGAATGTTTTCCCTGTACACATAAGTAAACAAAGATCCAATTGTAAGGATATCAGACAAGTTAGCATCCATCAAAGCCTCCCGAAACCCATTGATCAAACCAGATGCACGTGGTGGTCCCCCATCTTTCTCATAATCTGCTGCAACATCATTATAGTCTCCTGCACATAGCCAGGGTAAACTACTACGAACTGCAAGAGAACGTAATAAATTCCATGAGTCACGTGGTGGTCCCCCATCTTTCTCATAATCTGCTGCAACATCATTATAGTCTCCTGCACATAGCCAAGGTAAACTACTACGAACTGCAAGAGAACGTAATAAATTCCACGAGTCCCATCGTCTTGTACTTTCAGGGTACCCATAAAATCCTATGAATCTCCACATACCATTCGAACCCTGGATTTCGCAGTCAATGAAATTACTAGAATAGTGCTTAATTGATAACTGGACAGATTTATGCCATAAAATAGAAAGTCCACCCCCAATTCCAATACTATCGACTGAAAAACAGAAATCAAACCGTAAAAAAGAGCGTACACCATCCATTCGAAATCGCTTTTTCGTGTTTATTTAAAACTTAAAATTAAAAAATAAAATTGATTAAATATTAAGTAAAAATCGCTTTTTATTATTTTCAAGTAGAATAACTGATTTTTCTATTTAACCTATTAAATAAAGACAATAAAAATATTTTCATTACAATACATCATTCTTTAACAATGAACATTCTGCCTAGAATTGAAAATACGACATTTGATGTATGAGAAAAATAATTTTAAAAAAGAAGAACTTGGAGATGAAGAAAAAGACTAACGGCTTTAGGTTAGTTTTTTAATATATGAGTGTACAATTATAAATGAATAAAAGGAGTGACCGATTGACCATACTCAGCTATAAAAAGAGACCTTCGAGCTTGTTAATGGGCATTCTTGAAATAGTAATAATAAATGGATGAAGAAGTAATCCTTTTGGACTTATTTGATAGTTCTTTTGGAATGAGAGTGAGAATAGCTTTGGCTGAGAAAGGGATCAAATATGAATACAAGCAAGAAAACATGTTGAATAGGAGCCCTTTGATTCTCCAAATGAACCCTATTCATAAAATGGTCCCTGTCCTTATTCACAATGGAAAACCTATTTGTGAATCTCTCATCATCCTCCAATACATTGATGACACATGGAATCAACACAACCCTCCTTTGTTGCCATCCGATCCTTACCTTTGATCGCAATAAAGGGTTTGGGCTGATTTTCTAGACAAAAAGGTATATTAAGAGCTTAAATTTATTAATAAAGAGTGTATCATATCAGTGTCTCGTATGTATTCACTTTTAAAAAAAAAAAATCACAGTAGTATGATAATAAAAGTTCTCAAAGTTATGCATGTGAAAATATGATGCAGGTATATATATGATAGTGGCAAGAGGATACTAATGACCAAAGGAGAAGTCAAAGAGGCAGCTAAGGAGATGATAGACTGCTTGAAAATTTTGGAAGGAGAGCTCGGGGGAAAGCCTTTAATTTGGAGGTGAAACCTTTGGATTTATGGATATAGCACTAATTTCCTATTCCTCCTGGTTTTTTTCCTATGCAACCTGTGGAGAATTCAACATAGAAGTTCAAGTCCCAAAGCTTATGAATATGTCTTGCACCTAAGGAAAATGGCTTAGGTAGAATAAGAGATTGCTACTCCTATTACTTCTGTTTTTGGATTTTAGTTGATGTTTTATATATAATAACCATACCAAATTATGATGTAACTTGTGGGTGATCTTGCAAATCCTCTCCTATGTATCTTCTCTTGTTGTTTCTGGTCAAAAACTAATTGTAAAAGCAAAAGCAACATAACCAAATGCACAGTAATCCATGGCCAAGTAGGCATATAAGTCTGTAAAACGCACAAATGAAAAAACTAAGAACTAGGAGATAAAGGGGAAAAAGGAAAGTTTTTTTTTCATTGTAAACTCAATGTAATAGAAGTGAAGGATTTTGGTTACCATTCTTAATTTTGAAACTCACATTAAGTTTTTACCTGAAAATTAATTCATACCAGTATAGTTCTTACGGATATTTGGCCTACCAGACCTTCTGACTGTGCCAGAACTTGCTTTCAAGTTGATTGAAGCTCCTTCAGACAACTTTTTATTAGCTGCTGGGGTTAAAATCTGATCAGTAACTTCACCTTCAAGGGAAAAGTTCGATGAAAGACATTTTTTGGGCTTGTTTCTGAAATTTCTGCACTGGACTGGAGATTTGGATTGGAGATTCTCTTCCTGCTTGCTACTCATATTCTTTGATCTCTACCTACTTCTTGTTACAACACCTGTACTTTGGGTAAGTTCTTCTGTTTCTATATCTTTTTCATTCAAATTTCCACCAACATCTTTGTGCATCTGATAAGTCTTTGCCTTCTTATGATTTTTCACAGTTTGATCCACTTCAGAATTTGCAGTCACTTGTGGACCTTCACTTTCCAAGTTTGAATGGTACATTGGAGTATGTTGGAATGTGTCTGACAACTTTCCCAGTATATCATCACAACTAAGATTTTCAGAATCCTCAGCAAGGCGCATAGCAAGATCACGTATGCTTGTTGCTGGGAGCTCATCCATGGATGACAGGTAAGTATTTGGATTTAATCTAGGCACATTTTTTCTACTTGTAGAATCTCTTTTAGCAGATTCTTCCACATAAAATTGAGCAAGGCACCCTTCCCAGTCAAATGGAAACCCAATCTGGAAATGATTGCAAACCTGTAGAGATCAACAATTCAATTGGGGCTTGATCTAAAAAGGTTAAATAGGCATAAATAGCATATCTAATTTTGCACCTGTAAGTTCAGGACAACCTTATTAGGCATTGATTTGGTTCTAATCTGATTTTGTTTCTTAAACAAATACTAGAAGAACTTTCTGAAGCAATAGATTTATACTCGATGAAAAAGGGTGAAATTTTACTAGAATCATTATTTGAATTAAATATTTTTATACATTACACATAAGACCACAGCGAACAAGGTGAAGAGGGAAAATATATTTTCCCAGAAAAAAAAAAGGCACAATACCAGAACTGGAAAGCCACTTTGAAGTGTTCGGGACCTATTTATGAAGCCATTTATTGCAATTGTGATTCCATCCCTGGTTTCAAGAGTGGTGGCATTGATTCTCCTGGGTATTGGTGCAGAGTAAAAGAGTCTTGCTCCTAAGCTTTGATACAAATACAAGTAAAAGAACAAACCCTAAAATTCTTTACAATCCTGAAGAATTATTTGCAATCAGATTAAAGAAGCTAAAATTAAGAGAGCCCATACCAAAATAAGAACCCAAGGTTCAGATAACGTTCACAAGGATCAAAAGGTCCAAGGTAGGTTGCAAAAACTAGAATACAAACATTTAGGCACCGAGAAAGTGACAAACCATTATTTCTATATCTTCTAAGTAGTCTAAAATGGATGTTTCCGTTTCTTTCTTTCTTTTCTTTTTCCCTTTTTGCATATACTCTCTGTAATTAGTAAAACCATCATAAAAAGAAATCATGAAAAAAAAAAAAAGACTATTGGAAATGCAAATTCATCACAGATTGAGGGGGAAAACTTGAAATTGTAGCAGAAGGCCTCAGCTTGCTTAAAATCCTTATTGGGTTATAGCTTACAGTATTAAATGGCAAGAATGTTAAAAGTTTCAATTAAATTTTACTTAAGAAACAAGAAAGGAAGACACTTCTGGCCAACTTCCACAAATCTTACTTCAAATTAAACCCAATTCTTCATTTTCGCTTTGGAAACTTTCTAGATTAGATCAGAAATTTTTGCCCATCAATTCTCGACCAGAGAACAACTTAAGTAAAACAATCAAGCAATAAATAAATAAATAAATAAATCATACTCGCTTAAAGCAAACCCAGCAACAGCAATCCCTTTATTCTCGGACTTAACCAGCCACCAATCGTCCAGTAACACCTGGATAAAACAAAATCAACAACCATCACGAACAATTAACATCGGCTACTACTTCAATAACAGCATAACAGATAAAAATAAGTGAAGTACAAAAAAAAAAAAAAAAAAAAAAAAAAAAAAAAAAAAAAGGGAAACGAAAAGAGAAAGTTCAGATTTTTACAGATTTGAGGGAGAAAGAAGAGGCAGGAATGACGGGATTCTGATCAGAATGAGATCCGCGAAACGACGAGGCTTTTGGGTTTCTACATATGCTAGCTATCTTCTCCATTTTCATTATCTTTACAGAGAAAGAGGAGGGAAAGGCCGTTTTCGCTCTTAAAAAATATATATATATATATAAAAAAAAAAGCCAATCCCGCCTTTAACCAAATTTTTTTATCGTACCAGGCCACACCATTTATACTTTCTTCTGTCTCGGGTCATTTTTTATTTTAATTTAAAATTTTGTCTTATTTTTTATTTCTAAATGAACTTTAAAAATACCAAATTTTGAGAGATCAAACAAATTTTATAATATAATAAATAATGTTTTCTCCATTCTAAAATTCTTGCCTTACTTCTTTTCATTTGGTTAAATTATAGTACTATTTTCTATTATTTTTAGAATAAAATAATTTTTTATTTTATTTTTATTTAATGTGCATTTTTATGAATAAAACTGTTGCGTTTGATATTAATATTAACCAATTTCATACCTTAATTTTTTGATTTCTTGCATTAAAATTTAAATTTTAATTGGTTTCAACGATGATATTGTATGAATCAATTAATTAAAAGATTTTTTTCACTTAACATTGTTGATTCTACATTAGATTAATGCGTAGACTTATTGATTAAAATTTAGTTATATTGTTAATGTTAAATTTAATTTTAATAATATGGATTTTTATAAAATAAAAAAAATTATAATTAATCATAATAACTATATTTTCTTAATATATACGAAACTCAAACTAAAATAAAATTTGATGTCCAAAATTTTTAACACCAATTAAGATTGTTACAATGGTTTAAAAGTTGTACGGAAATGATATTTTGGATTAACTTTCATTTTTTTTTCAAAACAAAAAATGTTAACTTTTATAAGGCTCATAATATATTTCTGAAAAAAAATACGCTTTGAGTATCTAACTTATATCCTAATTTGCACCTTTTCCTTTTTGTTTTTCTTTTCCTTTTTGTTTCTAAGAAATTACTATTACATCCTTAGCAAGTCACCGGTGGTCTTTTCATCCCAAAAGTTCAGCACTTTATTATTAGTTAAATACACTTTTTAAACAGATGGCATAATAATCTCTCAAAAATATGGAGATGGAAGTGTTAATTAGGTTATAAATTAGGGACCCAAAAGATTTTTTTTTTTCTATAATTTTTGGTATTGCAATAATTTAGTATCGTATTTAAACTAGTTTTCACAATAATGGAACTTGCGGATATGGTCAGCGAATTTTGGCTCAAATGATTCACTGAATCTAATGATATTGAAATTCGACAAAATTGTTAAGAAAAAAGAACACTTGCCTGATGGCATTATAATTTTCATACAATCAAGCTGCTACAATTTTATTTTACATTCATATATTACATTTTATTCAGGAATTTGGCACAAAAACTGTTATCATAAGCAAACTAATAATCTAATTTGCATTATTCATAAGCAAACTAATAGACTCGGACTCTTGACTCTATGCAATCACCTGGTATAGTTATTGGCCCTGAAGAACCATTGTTGACACCAACATCCTCTTTTTTCTTGTCTTGTGGCACCAAAAGGAATTATTATAGACATGTTGAATTCCAACAACCAAACCCTAATAATTTAATTTGCATTATTCATAAGCAAACTAATAGACTCGGACTCTGACTCTATGCAATCACCTGGTATAGTTATCAGCTCTGAAGAACCATTGTTGATACCAACATCCTCTTTTTCCTTGTCTTGTGGCACCAAAGAAGGTTTTGGAGGCAATTTTAGGTTTTCAAATTCTCCTTCCAGCATGTCTATAACTTCATGCATGGATGGACGATAAATGGGTTCTAATTGTATACACCAAAGAGCTACTAAAGCCATCTTCTTTGTCATTGTACTTTCCTCCTCTGAAACATTATCTCCCAATTCCATGTCTTTTCCTTTACTAAATTGTTCATAAACCCATGTCGGAAAATAGACTTGGCTGACATGCGCAGCAAATGCATTCAAGTGCTTTCTTCTTCCCACCATTTCCATTAACAAAATCCCAAAACTATACACATCAGCTTTATGAGATATACCTCCAATGTTCTTGTAGATTAGTTCTGGAGCCATGTAACCCATTGTTCCCCTCGCTGCTGTGAGACACACAATACTCTCATCGGTCGAATATAATTTTGCAAGTCCGAAATCTGAGATTTTTGGCAAGAAATTTTCATCAAGAAGAATGTTATGTGGCTTGATATCAAAATGTAATATTTTCATATGACAGCCTCGGTGAAGGTAGTCAATCCCGCGAGCCACTCCTAGAGAAATCTCATACATTTTCTCAATGGTTATCAAATTGCTACGTTCTTCTGAAAATATATACTTCTCGAGAGATCCATTAGACATGAAATCATATACGAGAGCACGTTTAGATTTCGCAGCATAAAAACCAACAAGACGAACCACATTAATGTGACGAATGCTCCCAATTGTAGCAACTTCATTGATGAAGTCTCGACCGTTACCTTTGGACATGTTCAACATTTTTACTGCAGCAAAATTACCACTCCGGAGTTTTCCTTTGTATACAGAGCCAAAACCTCCTTCTCCCAGCTTTTCTTTGAAACCGTTTGTTATCTTTTTAATTTCTGAGTAAGAGTATCTAATTGGGAAGAGATTATCATAACTTTGAAGAAACTCTTCAATATTATCATATTTTGATAAATGTCTCCTTTGCCATTTATAAATCCAAAAGGAGAGAAGACCTATTATCCCACATAAGGTTAATGTTGCACGATATAACACTGGAAAAATTGATAGAACAATTATTAGCAACTATTTGACAGTTAAAAACAGTGAAGCTTGGCATAAATAAGGAAAGGAATTCCCTTACCAAAGATAGAAATTAAATAAGGAAGCAAACCTGAAAGAAGGAAAAGAACAAAAAAAAGTTAAAAGATGTAAAATATGTAGCGATATAAAACTTGACACATTGGCTTAAAAATGTTTGTGCTTTATTCTTGTCATTATTTAATCCGTTGAACATGGAACTATTCGCATTTCACTTCTTAAACTTTCCAATTTCAATATATTTAGGGCTAGCTAATCAGGAGTGGTTTAGTTAATCTTCTTACTAATATGAACAGTGAAATATCTTGAATTCAAGTCTTCTTAATCATATGAACTTATTTTCTTTATTATTTAGCTTTTGATTTCATGGGAATGCATGAAAAAGAATTAGATAATGGATTTTGGCAAACCTTTGAATACTTTTCTCAGTCTTCCAAGCTTGTTCATAAGCTTCTCTCGCATTTGAGTCTCTCACTCAACAAGTAAGTTTAATCCATTTATCTTCATATCTATGCTTAGATTAGATGTTCTTGCGTTTATGAGCTACATTGAGCTATTTGTTAGAAAACTGAGGATTATGAGATTACTTTGAGCCATTAGATTAGATTACATTTTTTTAAGGATTTTTTTTCTTTCTTTCTTTAAGGATTTTTATGTGTTGGAAACCTTGAATTTGAATAATGAGAAGCTTGACATGATGCCCTAGATTATCATTATAGCCAACCCCTCCAAAAAAAAAAAAAAAAAAAAAAGTGTGATATGAATATTCTCACCCAAGACATAATATCGGGCATATCTTATTGACCTGCCTGCATTGACAAAACAAAAATGAAAAACAATTAGCAAAAGAAAATGTAATAATATATCTTTTTCTTTTTGTTCTTTTGAATTAAGGATTAACAAGCATTATTATATTATTCTAAATTATTTTTTGAAACAAAATAAATAAATTAATAAAATTAAATTAGAAATAATCTCAAAGTTTGATTATTCTTGTTTTCTATCCAAATATAGCACAATTAAACTTGCAATAAAGTGTAAGCATCCTTACCATTGGGAATGCGGTTAGCATACAGGTCCAAAATCAAGTCTGCCAAAATAAAAGAAAGCCCAAGTTAAACAACTAACAGGTGACCAAGAAAAAATAATTAGAAGAGGCAAAAAAAATTTTCCAACATTTAGAGGGGACAACATCGAAAAACATTATTGTTTTACAGGTAAAAGATAATATTCCATATTTTATAAGGTAAACTTAAAAAAAAATAAATAAAATTAGGGAGGTCGCCGCCACAGTTGGCCACCCCTAGTTCCATCATTGATGACCAATCAACACTGCTTATTAATGAAAGCTCTTTCAGAAATGGAACTTACAATGCGCATCATTAAATATCTCTCCTAATCCTGCATAAACACAAAAAGAGTACAAAAAGATTTAATTTTTTGATTGTACATGTCAATTAATGCAAATATGATTATAATAAAAATGAATTTGATGACATGGATATATTCAAAACAAGTTATAATTATTACAAAGGCCACCAGCTTCACGGAGGTGCTATGGATATAATTCAAATGTGTATATTTGAATTAGTTTGTCTCAATTTAGCTTATTTTAACTATAAATATTCTTATAGGGTGTGATTTTATTTTATTTTTGATTATTTCATTTTTGTAAACTACTGTACTATAATTTCCATAATAATATTAATAAGGTTCAATTTCCCTTTTAAATTTAGTTTTAATTTCCATAATAATATTAATAAGCTAAATCATTAAAAAAAACGACAAATTATGTGGATAGTTTTAATTGTACCCTAAATTTAACTTTATTTTCCTAGTACTTTGAACTTTACTTTAATTACAATATCACCCTAGTTTCAAATTGTACCCAATATTAAAATAAAAAATAATATTTTATCCATTAGATTGGATATAATTTAATGAAAAAAAAAATATTACTTTCAAATTATAGTGAATATTAAAATAAAAAAATAAAATACTTTTTATTTATTCATATAATATTAACAACAAGTAATGACTCTCTAAAAATAAAATTATGTCATAATGAATAAAACCTATTTTTATAAGGGTTCTAACTTGAGTATAATTTCAATAAATCCTAACTAAAATTATATGCTTAAAAAATGGCAAAACAAAAACCAAAACTAATACTCTATACTTATAACTAACATTTATTATTTTACTTAACTTTTTATAAATTTAGAAAAAAAATTCATAGCAATATTAGCTACGGTGTCGTAAATTTTTTTATTAACATGACCATAGGTCCAACAAAAATACATGTTTTGGAGAGAGATTCATATAAAATTCTGTCAATATTATCTTTCTTTCTCACTATTCTTGCTATGAGAAACCTTTAAATGTAAAAACACATGTAAAATGCTTCTTACCAAGAAAACCATAAGTATCTTTCCTACCCAGGTGGCGAACGCTATGAAGCAGCGCTGCGCAAATAAAAATAAAAAATAAAAAAAAAAAGAAAAGGAAAGAAAAGAAAAGAAAAGAAAAGGAGGAGGAAGTTGTCACGACGAAATTAAGACGACGATATGATAAATGGAAAGTAAATGATGGGAACTCTGCAGATTATAAATTTATATTGGTATAGAGAGGAAAGAATGACTTATCTAGATTTGGTTTGCGGATCCAAATAAAAAAATATATATATTTTTCGAAAAACAAGAATATTTTAATCATTTAATGGAAAAAAAAAGTTAGTAAATTTCGATTGATATATAGTTTTTTTTTTCTTTTTTAAATTAGTCATTGAAAACATTTTCTATATAGAAAGGATAATAACCCAAAACAGCTCCTTACAGCCGACATCTACACGGAGCCAGTTCGTTCTTGTTCCTATTCCAATATAGACAAAGAGAAATATTAGTTTTATATACAAAATGAAAACACAAAATAAAAATGAAAAAGACAAATATCAAATGATTTTTTTTCCCCCTTTTTCTCTTTGAAACACAAAATAAAAATTGAAATGTTACTCATGCACTAGGCAAGACTGGCTTTGAATCCAACTAAAATGTCATGTCAAAAATACTTTTCATTACTATTTTTTCTCTTTGCAAGTAAATATAAAACTAAGAAAGACATATAATGACTATAGGGGATAAAAAAGATCACCCAAAACGCAATTTTTATTGGTTGAATGAGTCCTAATTAGTCTTGGTCACAATTCAGTTTTGAACCAGAACTGATTTACAATCATAATAACCATTCAAACCCAACTTGAAATGGAGTCCATGGAAATGAAACGTACTGTAACAGTATTTCGTAATGTTGGCAATGTTGCAGCGGTTTTCCTGATAGTTGTCACAGCAAGCCCAAAACCATGACATCTCAAACCCATATGACATAATGCGGTGAACATCCAGATATGAAATGTCCATCGCTTCTTGTGGCCGAAAAGATGCCATAACTATCTGCTCAACACGGCAAGAATCCACCAAATCCCTCACATAAGTAGAGCGAGAGCCAAGCATTATATACCAATAACCTGAATTATAATAATTGAATTAATATAATATTGCAGTTATAATTAACTTATTAGGGCCTTGCTCTTTTGTTAAATGTTAATGGACTAGACTGCTAAAATTAATAATAATAACCTCACCTGAATAATACGTGCTATTGATGCAAGGATGAGTATCCACATAAAGCCGAGAATCCAGTATTCGATGTTCACAGTTTACCAAAACTATGCTCTTATTGTATTCATCATAATACTTAGCTCCTCTTGGCCAATAATACCAGTTATATGGAGTAGTCCAATACCGATCACGGAAACGGTTCAAAGAATGGCGAGGAAAGGAGGAGCAGTTATCCTTTTGGATAAGGGCATCTACTATTCGAATTGTGAAGTTATTGTAATTAATAGATAGAACGTAATATTTAGCTGAATCCAAGTATACAACTGTAAGGTTGTTTTCACAAACAAGTTGAAGGTTTTGGTTGCCGCAGGTTGTCGGATCAGTGTTAAGGCGAAAAGGGTAGCTTATGTTATGGATATCGCCGCAAGAACTGGTGCACTGATCGTTATTGCTCTTGCTTTTTCTAGCACAGCAACCATGGAGATGGAGTATTATTAAAATTATAACTAGAAAAAGATGGTTTGAGTATCTGCTGATCATTCTGTGAACTGATGAGACAGAGAGAATTGATCATTAAATTTGTAATGCAGGATTACTTTGGTCGTCACTGGAAACTTCACAGCGACTTCCAATAAACATTGCACACCACAAGTCTTCCTTTTAAGTCAATGCACCATAAGTCTTCCTTTTAAGTCAGTCCCCCATAGCTAAAGTCTAAGAATTATGTGGGGTAACACAAAAAAAGCAAGTCTATTGGGAAGTCTCCTTCAAGGAAGCTGCGACGAAGCTAAAGGAAAAGGTTCATCAAGGGAAACATATTGGCCCATTGTCATACTTCTTATTGGACGACTAGTCCATTCTCCATTTATTTTTCTTATTTCCAAGATACAAGCCTTTGAGTATAGGAAATAGAAGCCAAAAACAAAAATGATAGGATACAACTACTTAGAACTCAACTGTGCGCTACAAAGCAAACCACATCATGAGATATTGAATTCGCCCTTTTTTGGCTCCATCAACAACTGTGGCAACAATAAACAAATAACATCTCTGGAGTCTGGACCACTGCAATCAGCCATAAGAACCTGATAATCAAATGTATAAGGAAACATCTTGAGACTAGATCACAGAGGAACACTCTTCTAACATATGAATCATGAAGACTTTTTTACCATGTTGGACACATTCCAGACACTAAAACTCTTGGAAACATCTTAACACTTCAAAAAAGTTTCACTATATTTCTTTAATTTTGGCAATCCTATGTAAACTGTAGAGGTTAATTCACAACTTAAAATTTTAAGATGGATTTCAATTACTACTTCACAAAACCCAACTTTTATTTTTCTGATCATGCAATCAATTAAACTAACAAACCAATACAAGATTTTAAATTCACAAAAGCAAAATGCAGATTGAGAAAGATTTTTAGTGAATCTTAAGAGCATTAATTGGCAAAATTCTCAAACTGGAAGTTGAGAAAGATTTTTTTTTTCCCCAAGGAAAGATGTTCAGAAAGATGGACAGAGGAATAACCCTGTAAACAAGTGTTTCAGGGTCCCTATCAGATGCAAAGAAATTCTTAACTTTAGGTTCAGCAAGGAAATTGTATGACATAAGACTTTTACTGTTTCATTAGCTAGATCAACACAATTCATTTTAGCAAGAAAGATCCAATTTTTCTACCAGGAAATGGCTTAAGACATCATCATTTGTTGAAAGACACATTGCATACTTACAAACTCTGAAGCAAAAATATACAATTACATTTCATATTTATGTTACCATCATCAATTGAAGAACCATGTTGGTTAGAGCTATTTAATTCTTGCAGTTCTAAACTCTAAAGGAATGTTAAATTCACAATAAATTTATTAACTCTAAGACCTCCCATGAGCATTCTGATGGTAGAAAAATATTTTGTTCACTCAAAAATAACACAGTCACCATACTAAACTCATCAAGTTCCGAAATGCAAGTGTATCAAGGAATCCTCAAAAGTTAATACTCACCAACAGAGTAGCCAAAATAATTAACACAAGGAATTAGAACACTAAAGTTAACGTACCAATATTATTACAAAACTGTTGATAAAAACAACAATACCTCAACTAACACTGATACGAATTAAAATTAACAAAAGTTAAAATTAATACCTCAACACCCACTACAAAGAAGTGCATCAACATACCAACAATTGGTGGTTCAGCCACATTGGAGAAGACAAGATCACAAATTGTTAGAGCTTGTTACATACGACACTACAACAGTGATGTCATCAAGTTTACCACCATAGTAGCTGAACCCAGCACGTTAAGCAGCAGTAGAAAAAGGTGTCTGTCGGTTCTCATCCAGTGCTCGTTGACTTGTCATAGCTGCAATTTTCTGAGCTGTTACTTGAGGCCCTAAGCCAGCTCTTAGGGCATCAACAACAGCAGTGGTAACCTAGTTATACAAGTTGTCGAATAATCCATCTGTTCCGGCAATAATTACGTCACCCGGAGAAATAGGAAATATGAATACCTGGCCAGAGCTTGGTAGATCACCCTCATTGCCACTCTCTAGTTGGTATGGAAAATTAAAGCAATGCTGCTGTGCTGGGGATTGGAACACTGTGCATCCATCTCTAACCACCATGAATCCACTGTCTCCTAGATTAATGGCACGTATTTCCTCATTTATAAGCGCAACTATGCAGGCCGTTGATGAACCCTTTGCTTTTGTATTGGAATGTGCCTTCTCTAGCACCCTAGCAGGATCAATTGAACCCACAGGCTCTTCCTGAATTGCACTTACAGAATTCAACATAAGCTCCCGAGCATATAATCCTGCGTTAATTCCCACATCCGCCCACCCTCCTACTCCATCTGCTACACCAATGACTTGCTCATTGGCACATATAAAGTGAGCATCTTCCCCACCTGTTTCTTCCTTATCAGGATGTGGCAAGCAGCATGATCCTGAGAGCAGCTTCAGGGTTTGGCCAGATACCAAAGTGGAGTTTGCCAGCTGTTCCTCCCGAGAATTCCCATCAAACAACACATCACAAGCAGCTCCAAAAGAGGATTGAACAGAGTGAGGATCTTCCCCACCTGTTTTTTCCTCATCAGTACAGAGCAACGTCAGGGTTTGGCCAGACTCCACAGTTGAGTTTGCCAGCTGTTCCTCACGAGAATTCCCATCAAACGACACATTATGAGCAGCTCCAGCAGAGAATTTAACAGAAGACAAGTTGTGGAACTTCTTCAACGATGCCCCTGGAACAAAACCATTCAAATTACTGCTCCTTGTAATTGAACCAAACCAAGAGTAACTGCCAACCAAAGGACTATTTGGCAACTCCCCATTTATCATTCTCACTCTTGCCTTAAAGCAACTGACCCGACCTCTATCCGCGAAAAAAACACCTCTAGGTTCCGAAAAGTACAATCCTTTTGCACAAGTAGTAATCATATTATCAATAAAGCACAATTGTTTTGCACTGGTAATCATACTATCAATAAAAGTATCACCAAACACAGCTTTAGGCAGCTATAGAATATCCACCAAAGAGAACGCCTCACTGAGAATTAAGTGGGATTAGATAATGAAAAGGCTGAATTTCTAACAATTACTGATGTCCTAAATCCTAATTTCAGCGCACCTTAAACCCTTCAACCAAAAACCACAGCCTCTTTAAGCACACCTGAACCTTATTGTTTTTGGGATCTAGAGATTTAGGGAGAGAGAAATATCGAGGGTTTTTCATTTATATATTCGAACCTTATTGTTTTTGAGGCGTGTCGAACCGTACACACACACACCCACACCCACACCCACACCCACACCCACATATACATGTATGTATTAATATTATTAATAATCCTCATAATTCCTAATTAGGATTATAATTTTTAATTAAAATATGAAAGAAAAATTTATCCAATAATATCATTTCTAATAATTCCTAATTAAAATAGGAAAAAAAAAACAATTTGGATTTTGATTTTTGGTTTAATTTTTTGATTTCCTATTAAGTCTATTTCTTCTAATTTCTTCTCTTTCAATTAATTTTATTCAATGAAAAAAAAAAACTCTAATTCATGATAATAACTTTCTTTTCCCCCTTCAATGCTTCTCTTTAGATTTTTTTTTAATACAATTTTGAGATTGAAAGGAATTCCGTGTTAGTTAATTGTTATTCTCATTAATTTAGTAAAATATTTTACGATTATTAGTTATTACATATTAATTGTTATTCTCATTAATTTAATTAAATATTTTATGATTATTAGTCAACAATTTTGTTTCTTTTCTTTGGCAAAAATATTTTCTTCTTTCTTTTTCTATTTTGTGTAAAAATATTTTAATAAAATCATTTAAAAAGACCAAGAAATTATTGCTGAACAAATTGACAGTCACTTCCATATTTAAATATTAATTTAAATAGTAATAAGTCAATCAAAAGTAAGTGGGAAATTTTGCAATATATATATAGTAATTGTTGTGTATAAAAATTATATTTTGAAACAAAATTAATGAAACAAGAAAAGATCATGAATGGAACAAATTCCTGAAACTTTTCACTCATTACCAGTAATTGTGAAAAAACATCATTTGTTTTTAAGGTCAAAACCAAGCACTCTAGTTCTACACAAAAATGCCAGTAAAATTTGGGCCAAACCAACAAAAAATGGTGCAGGGGATTGTGAGATTGTGTTACAGACAGAATCTTCCATAAAGAGGAACTAAGCCAAGCACATTAAGTGAACTAGCTTCAGCTTTCAGATTGTCCAAAATACCTGCCAGATAATGTAGCAAGAATGTTCAGCATTATAATCTCATCATCAAGTTCATGGATCGCTACCGAGGCAGAAGAGTTCCTGTGTACTGCAGAATCCAAAAGAAGTGAAACTAATCTTTTGAATAGGTCCACACGTAAGTGCTGTAAAAGAATACTAACTCCACATCTAAAGTTTTTTTGGTTTAGGGATGGGTAGGTGTGCAATTCTGGGATTGCAAGGAAGTGCAACTAAGCTGCAGATAGGTCCATTTCTAATTCCCTGTAAAAAGTATTTCTAGATTTTTTTTTTTTTTTTTTTTTTTTTTGATTCTGTTTGCATGACTGTAGAGAGTGCATTTTCATTTGATGATAAGCTTTTTGTCCTTTTCATTAAAGAAGGAAAAGAAAATTATAATTTTGATTACAATTATAATTTAACAATGAATACAATACATCATTCTTTAACAATGAATATTCTTTAACAATGATATTTTGAGAGAGACAGGGAGAGGAGGTGAAGTTGGTGGTAGATTGAGAGAGATAAAGCTCTTAATTAATAGATTCTTTTTAGAGAGATAGGTGTATAGTAATTGAGAAACTCTTGTTAAGTTGATATGTATTTTGTAAAGAAACCTTATAGTCCTTCAGGGATCTAGATAATTTCCATACTCTATCCTCATTTAATCCCTCTTAAATAATCATTATCAGTTTCCCCATTACAATTAATAGATTGTAAGAGTTCTGAGCATTTTGAGAGGCCCGAACCATGAATCAGATTATGTCTAGATCCTTGAAATATGCTAGCTTAAGAGGTGTTGAAATTTGGACTCTTGAGGTGTTGAAGCCATTTAGATACTGTCAAAGTATTTCTGTCATATGGAGTATAAATCATGGTATATTCAAGTAGTAATTGTAGAATCGATAAAACTATTTTTGGCCAGCTCTCGAGGCTCATGAGCGATGACTAATTGCTTTTTGTGGACTGTTGTTATTGGTGATCATTAACCCTTAATTGGTGCTTCCAACACAAATTAGCATATGAATAGGGAGAAAAAGAATTAAGTCCATTATATTCATCTCTTCTTTATTCTTTCACATTCTAACTTTTGCAATTGTGAAATAAAACAGAGATTGGGCTTGGATTGACAGGATTTGGCATATTTTTCTCGTTCCTGGGCATTATTTTCTTCTTTGACAAGGGATTACTTGCCATGGGAAATGTAAGTGTCTTCCTATGAATATCCTTAAATGTAATACATTATGCATTCATTTAAATGATCTTATTTCTGTGGTGCATGTTCAGATCCTCTTCATCTCAGGAGTGAGTCTAACCATTGGACCAAAGTCCACCATGCAATTCTTCATGAAACGTCAAAATTTTAAGGTCATTTCTATCACTTTTTTTCCCCTCCATTCTCTTGCACAAGTGTTCTTACTCTGCATTTTGCTGCTGTTACATACTCTCTTTATAGTACTTGGATTTTCTGGTCATGCAGGGAACTATTTCTTTTGGTGTTGGCTTCTTCTTTGTTGTCATAGGATGGCCAGTTATTGGCATGATCTTGGAAGCATATGGATTCATCATACTATTCAGGTCAGTTAACTTTTTATCTCAATGGTCTGACAGCATTCAAACTTTGCATGGTCTTAGATGCTGATGAGAACTTTGTGCAGTGGCTTCTGGCCTACGTTGGCAGTCTTTCTGCAGAGGATCCCTATTCTTGGCTGGGTGTTCCAACAACCATTTGTTCGATCGGTATGTTCCCTTTAGAACTCAATGCTATCTTTTTGCCTTCTTAAAGTGCCATTTTCTTGTTTCTTAGTTTTCCTATAAACTAAGAAACTAGTTAAAAAGGTTTTTAGTCTGTTAAAATTACAAATAGGCTACAACAACAACTAAACTTTAGTCTCAAACTAGTTAGGGTCGGCTATATAGGGCATTTGTTACCATTATCTGCTCTAATTATAAAAAAAAAAAAAAAAAAAAAAAAAAAAAAAAAAAAAAAAAAAAAAAAAAAAAGAATACTAAAAAGAATTTTGTAATACTAAATTTTGCGGAGAAAAGAATGCAGAGTTTTTTTTTTTTTTTTTTTTTTAAATAAGTGATAAACAAGCAAAAGACAAAAAAAAAGTGTCATGCCAACCCTAGATTAGATTGCTATAGATATCTTTAGTTTCGATTCTGTCCTTTACTTCTGTTCTTTGCTAAATCTTCATCAATCCCCAAAATTGTAGATCCTTCCTCACCACTTCCCTACAAGTAAATCTAGGTCTACCTCTTCTGGTTTAACCCCCTCTACCACCAAAGTATTACACTTACGAATCAGGGCACCTAGGGATCTCCATAAAACATGGCCAAGCCATCTTCTTCTGTTGAACAAATAGATTGTACAATACAAAAGACTACTGTTCATGCTGTTGCATAGTATTTTTTTGTATACAAAAGAAGAGTGCTGTTGTGTTATCATAAAAGTATTTAACTGAAAACTGTTCATGTTGTTGAAAGATAATACAGACACTCACATTTTTAGTATATCGGTCAAGGTGGTTCTACTTGGTTTTTGAATGATCAAAACTGTACTTGATCGGAATATTCAGTTTTTGACTTCCGTTATAAACTGAGTGAAATTGGAACTTGCTAATTTTGATGAGATTAGTGCACAGTTTTACTTGTCTTTTAAAGTTCTGTTTATACATTGGATTATCATCTAGGAAGTGCACAAAGATGTTGAAGGAAAGGTCAGTCTTGACTGTGGAGCTAAAAATTGGTCAAGGCTCGAATCAAAGTTAGTGACATAGTTCAAAACTTAGTTGAAACATTTATGAGCATGTGCTCATACGCATGCAATTGTGTTATTTATATTTATAGAGAGACAGAGAGCCTTTTCAAGGATTTTGATATAAATAAAACAATTCCATGATTAGTATTTTCCATGATTAGTATTTATAGAGAGACAGAGTAACATTGTTGTTGAAAGGGGAATACTTGATTGATTTATTTCCATGTCTAAGTTTTTGTACGCTATTAATTTAAAGCTTGAACTAGTTTCTTATTTTTTTAATCCTGAAATTTGCAGTTTATGGATCGCTTGATGGGAGCGGGTATAAAGCGGAAACAACCCTCATCGAAACTATATGAGGCAAACTAAAAACATTATCGAACAAATCAATAAACTGACCTCTTGAAGCGCAGAATCGCTCACCGGTCTTCTTTCCAGAGATCTTGGAGTCACCCACGATCTTCTGCAGTAATCCCTAACTATCTCTCTTTTGGAACTCTCTGAGTGGCAGAGAATAGAATAACGTGCGTATATATTTATTCTTAGGGTTTTCCAATCTTATATTAAAAAACCTCTCTTCGATAGGAAGATATTTTTTAATATAAAATAAATTAAATAAAAAATTATTTAATTAAAATAATTATCAATTATTTTAAAACTAAATAATTTATCTATTATTTAATACACCCTTAACTTTCCAAATAATTAGGGCACTACAGGGACCGCAGGAATAAAATAAATCAGGCTACTAATTATAATAAGAACCTATGTAGACCAACATATTCTTATTATAATTAATCATGAATTATTCCACTAAAACTCATGACTGAACTCCTTATTTATTTTACAATTCCACAACATAATAAAATAATGTTCCCCACGTTAAGATTACAGATGCTGTCATTTAAATAACTTACTGACAATTTATTTAAATCACAATATAACTTTAAGATTGTCGCTCAACTTATTTCATGTGTCGGATTCAAAATCCACCTGCAGGGTTTACACAATGAAACCTTATAAGCTTACTTAAAGTGCATCATCAATCTCTAAACCGAGACATGGATTCTATCATTAATTAATATTTCACAAACACAAAAAATCTTTGCCCAATTCACCGAGAATATTATTCCAATAATGAAACTCACCCTTTAATGAATCAAAGCACAAGACAATCAATGTTTGCTCATATTAAAATAAATCAAGATTAAGAACAATAAACATTATTTCTAATGTCCTAGAGAATATGTTTAACAGTCAGTACTAAACATCCATTCTCTCCTTGGTCCAATTAAATACATACAAAATGTACTAATCACAATTATTATTCATATGCTAATAACATTTATTTAATGCAAATTTCCAATTAAATACAAAGAAATAATTGTCAATAGAAAATCATTCATAGCTATACTATTACATATGCATGGTTAATAGTATATCTCTATCAATCTCCCACTTAGACTCATAACCATGCATCTATAACTTTAACTCTCATTCCTTCTACATGACTGTCAAAAGTCTTTGCTGGTAAGCTTTTTGTAAAAGGATCTGCTAGGTTGTTTTCCGATGCAATCTTTGTCACTACCACATCTCCCCTTTGAACTATGTCTCGTATCAAATGATACTTCCTCTCAATGTGTTTTGCCCTTTTATGGCTCCGTGGCTCCTTCGAGTTTGCAACTGCCCCACTATTATCACAATAAAGTGTAATAGGCAATTGCACTGAAGAAACTACGCCTAGATCCATAAGGAAGTTCCTAAGCCATACAGCTTCCTTTGCAGCTTCAGAAGCTGCCACATATTCAGCTTCCATGGTGGAGTCAGCAACACAAGTTTGCTTAATACTCCTCCAACTTATGGCTCCACCTCCCAAGACAAAAACATTACCAGAGGTTGACTTCCGAGAGTCCTTATCAGTCTGAAAATCCGAATCTGTATACCCAATGGGTACAAGATCGTCAAATTGATAAACTAACATATAATCCCTAGTCCTTTTCAAGTACTTGATTATATGCTTGACTGCAGTCCAGTGTTCTCGCCCAGGATTAGATTGAAATCTGCTAACCATGCCAACAGCAAAACAGATATCAGGTCTGGTACACAACATTGCATACATAAGGCTTCCAACTGCAGAAGCATATGGAACTGCCTTCATGTTCTCTATCTCCTCAGGTGTCTTAGGACATTGGTCCTTAGATAGAGTGATTCCATGTCTGAAGGGAAGAAAACCCTTCTTGGAATCCTGCATGCTGAAACGAGCAAGAATGGTATCAATATAAAGTGCTTGAGATAAGCCAATCATCCTTTTCTTGCGATCTCGCATAAGCTTAATCCCAAGAATATGAGCAGCCTCTCCCAAATCCTTCATATCAAAACGTTGGGATAGCCAATCTTTGACAGAATTCAACATACCTACACAATTCCCTATAAGCAGAATATCATCCACATATAGTACTAGAAAAACAACCTTACTACCATTCCATTTCTTATACACACAAGACTCATCATGACACTGATCAAAGCCAAAACTTTTAATCACCTGGTCAAAACAAGTATTCCATGACCTAGATGCTTGTTTAAGCCCATAAATGGACCTATTCAATTTGCAAAGCAAATTTTCTTGTCCATTGTTTATGAAACCTTCTGGTTGCTTCATATAGATGCATTCATCAAGACTTCCATTTAGGAAAGCTGTCTTGACATCCATTTGCCAAATCTCATAATCATAATGAGCTGCAATGGATAGAAGAGTTCTAATAGACTTTAGCATGGCTACCGGTGAAAAAGTTTCCTCATAATCGATCCCTTCTTTCTGAGTAAACCCTTTCGCAACAAGCCTTGCCTTATAAGTTTGCACTTTACCGTCTATACCCCTCTTTTTCTTATAGATCCACTTGCATCCGATGGGTTTAACTCCTTCAGGTGGTTCTACAAGTTCCCAGACTTGATTAGAGTACATGGACTCCATCTCAGATTTCATAGCTACAAGCCACTTATCAGCATCTTTATCTTGTAGTGCTTCATCGTAACAGACAGGTTCAATATTCACTTCTTCAGGGATTCTATCAAAAGCTTCTCCCAAAAGTGTATATCGAACCGGTGGTCGTCTAATTCTCCCACTACGACGAAGTACTACAGGTTCTGCAATCACACCTTCATCTTGCTGTGGCTGTAAAGCCGGCAAGTCCATGACTGGTGGGATTACATCTTGATCATGTTCTGAAACTTCAACATGTCTGTCATCACCAGGAGGCAATGAAATGTTAGAAGCCCCAACATTGTGCTCCTGTATATTTGGATCAACAGCTGCCACTTCAGTTTCTACATAACTCCCACTACTTTCAGGTGGTAGTGAAATGTTAGGTACTGAACATTCAGGCTGATGTTGATTTACTGGTCGACTAACATTTCTTCCACTACGACTAGGCAATGGAATGTCAGCTCCAACCATTGATGGTTTAGGTTGTTGTTTTATTGGAAAGGTTCTAGTTGGTATATTTTCTCCTCTCAATTCATACAAGGCTAATTGACTTTTGGGAATATGGTTTTTAATATAGTCTTCCTCAAGATAATGTGCATTGGTGCTAACAATGACCGTTTTATCTTGAAAACTATAAAATAAACCACCTTTCGTTCCTCTAGGATATCCAATAAAGAAGCACAAGTCTGTTTTTGATTCCAACTTATCTGCTTTCCCTTTCAGCACATGGGCTGGACAACCCCACATCCGAACATGTCTTAGACTTGGCTTTCGCCCAGTCCACAGTTCTGGAGGAGTTTTAGGTACTGATTTAGATGGAACCAAATTCAGAATATATGCTGCTGTTTCTATGGCATACCCCCAAAACGAAATGGGCAAATCTGAATAACTCATCATTGATCTAACCATTTCCATAAGCGTCCTATTTCTTCTTTCTGCTACACCATTCTGTTGTGGCATACCAGGTGCAGACAACTGTGAAGTAATTCCTTGTTCTGATAAATAAGTAATGAATTCCCTAGAGAGGTATTCGCCACCACGGTCAGACCGTAACGACTTGATATATTTTCCATGTCGTTTCTCCGTTTCTGCCTTGAATTTTTTGAATTTCTCAAAGCATTCAGACTTACGGCGCAACAGGTAAATGTATCCATATCTTGAGTAATCATCTGTGAAAGTCACAAAATACTCAAAACCACCCCTAGCTTGGACACTCATTGGACCACACAAATCAGAATGAATTAATTCAAGTACATCATTAGTTCTATTACCCTTTATAGGAAAAGGCCTCTTAGTCATTTTACCTTCTAAACAAGATTCACAGGTTGGTAGTGCCTCCACTTTCAATGAACTCAATGGTCCATCCTTGACCAACCTAGAAATCCTATCTAAATTAATATGACCAAGCCTTAAATGCCACAAATAGGTATGACTAAGTTCAATAGGACGTTTTCTTTTCAATGGAACAATGACATCAAAGTTATTAACTTCAGAATTAGGAATTAGTAGTTCAGGTGAAATTTTGAGAATAAAAAGATCATCAATCATTGAGCCAGAACATATCATTTGTTTTCTAAATTTAATAACGACAGAATCATTATAAAATTCATTAAAACAAACCGAATATCCATTCTTGCTCAAACTAGAAACTGAAATTAAGTTCCTTATAATTGAAGGTACATATAAAACATCCTTCAAAAATAATGTTCTATTATTCTCAAAATTCAAAGAAACATTTCCTATAGCTAGAACTGCAACTTCTGTGCCATCTCCCAGAAAAATGCTTACATCTCCTTTATTTAGCTGACGAGTTACCTGAAACCCCTGCAATGAATTGCAGACATGATTAGTGGCTCCAGAATCTACACACCATTGGAGTGTAGTCAACACCGCTAAACAGGTTTCAACTATCAGCATATAAAACAGAGACATACCTTGCTTCTTCTTGGCTAACCATGTTGGACATTGTGACTTCCAGTGCCCAGGTTGCTTGCAGTGAAAACACTTACCCTTAGGCTTTTTCACAGCAACACTTGCACTAGTAGATGCACCACTTGTTTTAGGCTTAGCCTTGTGAACATTTTTCTTCTTCTTACCCTTGTTCTGGGCAGAAGAAGAACCTCGCTCAACATTAAGCACAACAGGTGCAGCTCCTTGCTTAATGATGGTCTCAGCAGCCACCAGCTCATTCAGCAACTTAGACAGAGTGAAATCCATCTTATTCATGTTATAGTTCAAACGAAACTGCTGAAAACTGGCTGGCAAAGTGTTCAAGATCATTTCTACCTGTGTAGCATTGTCAACCTCAGCACCAAGAACCTCCATGTCATTCAGAAGACTCATCATCTTCAAGACATGAGTTCTAACTGGAGTTCCCTCCTCCATTTTGGAAGTAAGAATCTCCCTCAGTGCATTTTGCCTTGCTGCACTAGTTTGATCTCCAAACATCTCCTTGAGATTTTCGAGCATGTCAAAAGCTGTGTCCATCTTCTGATGCTGATGTTGCAAAACATTTGACACAGAAGCCAAAATGTAACATCGCGCCATCTCATCAGCTTTAACCCATTTCTGGTAAGCTCTGGTGACCTCCTCAGAGGCACCCTCACCGGGTTTTTCAGGACAAACTTCAGTAAGCACAAACTTATACTCCTCAGCAGTAAGCAAAATGTCCAAATTCCTCTTCCAGTCAACATAGTTTGGACCCTCAAGTTTGTTTTGGGTTAAGATGTTTGCAAGGGGACTGAATGATGCCATTTCTATATCATGCATTAAACGAAAATAGCATATCAATAATAAACATTGAATAAATCAAAATTGCAAATATACAACATTGATATCACAATTCAAAAAAAAATACACATTCACAACACTCATGAATAGCAACCTCGATGGGAGAATTCAACCAATCACATGTTTTGCATATTATAATTAGATAAGACCCTCATCGAAACTATATGAGGCAAACTAAAAACATTATCGAACAAATCAATAAACTGACCTCTTGAAGCGCAGAATCGCTCACCGGTCTTCTTTCCAGAGATCTTGGAGTCACCCACGATCTTCTGCAGTAATCCCTAACTATCTCTCTTTTGGAACTCTCTGAGTGGCAGAAAATAGAATAACGTGCGTATATATTTATTCTTAGGGTTTTCCAATCTTATATTAAAAAACCTCTCTTCGATAGGAAGATATTTTTTAATATAAAATAAATTAAATAAAAAATTATTTAATTAAAATAATTATCAATTATTTTAAAACTAAATAATTTATCTATTATTTAATACACCTTTAACTTTCCAAATAATTAGGGCACTACAGGGACCGCAGGAATAAAATAAATCAGGCTACTAATTATAATAAGAACCTATGTAGACCAACATATTCTTATTATAATTAATCATGAATTATTCCACTAAAAACTCATGACTGAACTCCTTATTTATTTTACAATTCTACAACATAATAAAATAATGTTCCCCACGTTAAGATTACAGATGCTGTCATTTAAATAACTTACTGACAATTTATTTAAATCACAATATAACTTTAAGATTGTCGCTCAACTTATTTCATGTGTCGGATTCAAAATCCACCTGCAGGGTTTACACAATGAAACCTTATAAGCTTACTTAAAGTGCACCATCAATCTCTAATCCGAGACATGGATTCTATTATTAATTAATATTTCACAAACACAAAAAATCTTTGCCCAATTCACCGAGAATATTATTCCAATAATGAAACTCACCCTTTAATGAATCAAAGCACAAGACAATCAATGTTTGCTCATATTAAAATAAATCAAGATTAAGAACAATAAACATTATTTCTAATGTCCTAGAGAATATGTTTAACAGTCAGTACTAAACATCCATTCTCTCCTTGGTCCAATTAAATACATACAAAATGTACTAATCACAATTATTATTCATATGCTAATAACATTTATTTAATGCAAATTTCCAATTAAATACAAAGAAATAATTGTCAATAGAAAATCATTCATAACTATACTATTACATATGCATGGTTAATAGTATATCTCTGTTATCGCTACCGAGGCAGAAGAGTTCCTGTGTAGTGCAGAATCAAAAAGACTAATGGCTTTAGGTTAGTTTTATAATCTATGAGTGTACAATTATCAATGAATAAAAGGAGCGACCAATTGACCATACTCAGCTATAAAAAGAGACCTTCGAGCTTGTTAATGGGCATTCTTGAAATAGTAATAATAAATGGCTGAAGAAGTGATCCTTTTGGATTTATTTGCCAGTTCTTTTGGAATGAGAGTGAGAATAGCTTTGGCTGAGAAAGGGATCAAATTATGATGTAACTTGTGGGTGATCTTGCAAATCCTCTCTTATGTATCTTCTCTCGTTGTTTCTGGTCAAAAACTAATTGTAAAAGCAAAAGCAACATAACCAAATGCACAGTAATCCATGGCCAAGTAGGCATATAAGTCTGCAAAACGCTACAAATGAAAAAACTAAGAACTAGGAGATAAAGGGGAAAAAGGAAAGTTTTTTTTTTCATTGTAAACTCAATGTAATAGAAGTGAAGCATTTTGGTTACCATTCTTAATTTTGAAACTCACATTAAGTTTTTACCTGAAAAATTAATTCATACCGGTATAGTTCTTACGGATATTTGGCCTCCCAGACCTTCTGACTGTGCCAGAACTTGCTTTCAAGTTGATTGAAGCTCCTTCAGACAACTTTTTATTAGCTGCTGGGGTTAAAATCTGATCAGTAACTTCACCTTCAAGGGAAAAGTTCGATGAAAGACATTTTTTGGGCTTTTTTCTGAAATTTCTGCACTGGACTGGAGATTTGGATTGGAGATTCTCTTCCTGCTTGCTACTCATATTCTTTGATCTGTACCTACTTCTTGTTACAACACTTGTACTTCGGGTAAGTTCTTTGTGCATCTGATAAGTCTTTGCCTTCTTATGATTTTTCACAGTTTGATCCACTTCAGAATTTGCAGTCACTCGTGGACCTTCACTTTCCAAGTTTGAATGGTACATTGGAGTATGTTGGAATGTGTCTGACAACTTTCCCAGTATATCATCACAACTAAGATTTTCAGAATCCTCAGCAAGGCGCATAACAAGATCACGTATGCTTGTTGCTGGGAGCTCATCCAAAGTTGACAGTTAAGTATTTGCATTTAATCTAGGCACATTTTTTCTACTTGTAGAATCTCTTTTAGCAGATTCTTCCACATAAAATTGAGCAAGGCACCCTTCCCAGTCAAATGGAAACCCAATCTGGAAATGATTGCAAACCTGTAGAGATCAACAATTCAATTGGGGCTTGATCTAAAAAGGTTAAATAGGCATAAATAGAATATCTAATTTTGCACCTGTAAGTTCAGGACAACCTTATTAGGCATTTATTTGGTTCTAATCTAATTTTGTTTCTTAAACAAATACTAGAAGAATTTTCTGAAGCAATAGATTTATACTCAATTAAAAAGGGTGAAATTTTACTAGAATCATTATTTGAATTAAATATTTTTATACATTACTCATAAGAGCACAGAGAACAAGGTGAAGAGGGAAAAGATATTTTTCTCAGGAAAAAAAGGCACAATACCAGAACTGGAAAGCCACTTTGAAGTGTTCGGGACCTATTTATGAAGCCGTTTAGTGCAATTGTGATTCCATCCCTGGTTTCAAGAGTGGTGGCATTGATTCTCCTGGATATTGGTGCAGAGTAAAAGAGTCTTGCTCCTAAGCTTTGATACAAATACAAGTAAAAGAACAAACCCTAAAATTATTTACAATCTTGAAGAATTATTTGCAATCAGATTAAAGAAGCTAAAATTAAGAGAGCCCATACCAAAATAAGAACCCAAGGTTCAGATAACGTTCAAAAGGATCAAAAGGTCCCAAGGTAGGTTGCAAAAACTAGAATACAACATTTAGGCACCAAGAAAGTGACCAACCATTATTTCTATATCTTCTAAGTAGTCTAACATGGATGTTTCCGTTTCTTTCTTTCTTTTCTTTTTCCCTTTTTGCATATACTCTCTGCAATTAGTAAACCATCATAAAAAGAAATCATGAAAAAAAAAAAAAAAGACTATTGGAAATGCAAATTCATCACAGATTGACGGGGAAAACTTGAAATTGTAGCAGAAGGCCTCAGCTTGCTTAAAATCCTTATTGGGTTATAGCTTACAGTATTAATTGGTAAGAATATTAAAAGTTTCAATTAAATTTTACTTAAGAAACAAAAAAGGAAGACACTTCTGGCCAACTTCCACAAATCTTACTTCAAATTAACCCCAATTCTTCATTTTCGCTTTAGAAACTTTCTAGATTAGATCAGAAATTTTTGCCCATCAATTCCCGACCAAAGAACAACTTACGTAAAACAATCAAGCAATAAATAAATAAATAAATCATACTCGCTTAAAGCAAACCCAGCAACAGCAATCCCTTTGTTCTCGGACTTAACCAGCCACCCATCGTCCAGTAACACCTGGATAAAACAAAATCAACAACCATCACGAACAATTAACATCGGCTACTGCTTCAATAACAGCATAACAGATAAAAAGAAGTGAAGAACCAAAAAAAAAAGGGAAACGAAAAGAGAAAGTTCAGATTTTTACAGATTTGAGGGACAAAGAAGAGGCAGGAATGACGGGATTTTGATCAGATTGAGAACCGCGAAACGACGAGACTTTTGGGTTTCTACATATGCTAGCTATCTTCTCCATTTTCATTATCTTTACAGAGAAAGAGGAGGGAATGGTGGTTTTCTCTCTTAAAAAAAAAAAATATATATATATATATATATATATATAAAAAGCCAATCCCGCCTTTAACCAAAATTTTTTATCGTACCAGGCCACACCATTTCTACTTTCTTCTGTCTCGGGTCATTTTTTATTTTAATTTAAAATTTTGTCTTATTTTTTATTTCTAAATGAACTTTAAAAATACCAAATTTTGAGAGATCAAACAAATTTTATAATATAATAAATAATGTTTTCTCCAATCTAAAATTCTTGCCTTACTTCTTTTCATTTGTTTAAATTATAGTACTATTTTCCATTTTTTTTTAGAATAAAATAATTTTTTATTTTATTTTTATTTAATGTGCATTTTTACGAATAAAACCGTTGCGTTCGATATTAATATTAACCAATTCCATAACTTAATTTTTTGATTTCTTGCATTAAAATTTAAATTTTAATTGGTTTCAACGATGATATTATATGAATCAATTAATTAAAAGATTTTTTTCACTTAACATTGTTGATTCTACATTAGATTAATGCGTAGACTTATTGATTAAAATTTAGTTAAATTGTTAATGTTAAATTTAATTTTAATAATATGGATTTTTATAAAATAAAGAAAAATTATAATTAATCATAATTACTATATTTTCTTAATATATACGAAACTCAAACTAAAATAAAATTTGACGTCCAAAATTTTTAACACCAAGCAAGATTGTTACAATGGTTTAAAAGTTGTACGGAAATGATATTTTGGATTAACTTTCATTTTTTTTCAAAACAAAAAATGTTAACTTTTATAAGGCTCATAATATATTTCTGGAAAAAAAATACGCTTTGAGTATCTAATTTATATCCTAATTTGCACCTTTTCCTTTTTGTTTTTGTTTTCCTTTTTGTTTTTAAGAAATTACTATTACATCCTTAGCAAGTCACTGGTGGTCTTTTCGTCCCAAAAATTCAGCACTTTATTATTAGTTAAATACACTTTTAGACAGATGGCATAATAATCTCTCAAAAATATGGAGATGGAAGTGTTAATTAGGTTATAAATTAGGGACCCAAAAGATTTTTTTTATTCTGTAATTTTTGGTATTGCAATAATTTAGTATCGTATTTAAACTAGTTTTCATAATAATGGAACATGCCGATATGGTCAGAGAATTCTGGCTCAAATGATTCACTGAATCTAATGATATTGAAATTCGACAAAATTGTTAAGAAAAAAGAACACCTGTCTGATGGCATTATAATTTTCATACAATCAAGCTGCTACAATTTTATTTTACATTCATATATTACATTTTATTCAGGAATTTGGCACAAAAACTGTTATCATAAGCAAACTAATAATCTAATTTGCATTATTCATAAGCAAACTAATAGACTCGAACTCTTGACTCTATGCAATCACCTGGTATAGTTATTGGCCCTGAAGAACCATTGTTGACACAAACATCCTCTTTTTTCTTGTCTTGTGGCACCAGAAGGAATTATTACAGAAATGTTGAATTCCAACAACCAAACCCTAATAATTTAATTTACATTATTCATAAGCAAACTAATAGACTCGGACTCGGACTCTGACTCTATGCAATCACCTGGTATAGTTATCGGCTCTGAAGAACCATTGTTGATACCAACATCCTCTTTTTTCTTGTCTTGTGGCACCAAAGAAGGTTTTGGAGGCAATTTTAGGTTTTCAAATTCTCCTTCCAGCATCTCTATAACTTCATGCATGGATGGACGATAAATGGGTTCCAATTGTATACACCAAAGAGCTACTAAAGCCATCTTCTTTGTCATTGTACTTTCCTCCTCTGAAACATTATCTCCCAATTCCATGTCTTTTCCTTTATTAAATTGTTCATAAACCCATGTCGGAAAATAGACTTGGCTGACATGTGCAGCAAATGCATTCAAGTGCTTTCTTCTTCCCACCATTTCCATTAACAAAATCCCAAAACTATACACATCAGCTTTATGAGATATACTTCCAATGTTCTTGTAGATTAGTTCTGGAGCCATGTAACCCATTGTTCCCCTCGCTGCTATGAGACACACAATACTCTCATCGGTCGAATATAATTTTGCAAGTCCGAAATCTGAAATTTTTGGCAAGAAATTTTCATTGAGAAGAATGTTATGTGGCTTGATATCAAAATGTAATATTTTTATATGACAGCCTCGGTGAAGATAGTCAATCCCGCGAACCACTCCTAGAGAAATCTCATACATTTTCTCAATGGGTATCAAATTGCTACGTTCTTCCGAAAATATATACTTCTCGAGAGATCCATTAGACATGAAATCATATACGAGAGCACGTTTAGATTTCTCAGCATAAAAACCAACAAGACGAACCACATTAATGTGACGAATTCTACCAATTGTAGCAACTTCATTGATGAAGTCTCGACCGTTACCTTTGGACATGTTCAACATTTTTACTGCAGCAAAATTACCACTCCGGAGTTTTCCTTTGTATACAGAGCCAAAACCTCCTTCTCCCAGCTTTTCTTTGAAACCGTTTGTTATCTTTTTAATTTCTGAGTAAGAGTATCTAATTGGGAAGAGATTATCATAACTTTGAAGAAACTCTTCAATATTATCATATTTTGATAAATGTCTCCTTTGCCATTTATAAATCCAAAAGGAGAGAAGACCTATTATCCCACATAAGGTTAATGTTGCACGATATAACACTGGAAAAAATTGACAGAACAATTGTTAGCAACTATTTGACAGTTAAAAACAGTGAAGCTTGGCTTAAATAAGGAAAGGAATTCCCTTACCAAAGATAGAAATTAAATAAGGAAGCAAACCTGAAAGAAGGAAAAGAACAAAAAAAGTTAAAAGATGTAAAATATGTAGCTATATAAAACTTGACACATTGGCTTAAAAATGTTTTTTGCTTTATTCTTGTCATTATTTAATCCGTTGAACATGGAACTATTCGCATTTCACTTCTTAAACTTTCCAATTTCAATATATTTAGAGCTAGCTAATCAGGAGTGGTCTAGTTAATCTTCTCACTAATATGAACAGTGAAATATCTTGAATTTAAGTCTTCTTAATCATTTGAACTTATTTTCTTTATTATTTAGCTTTTGATTTCATGGAAACGCATGAAAAAGAATTAGATAATGGATTTTGGCAAACCTTTGAATACTTTTCTCAGTCTTCCAAGCTTGTTCATAAGCTTCTCTTGCATTTGAGTCTCTCACTCACCAAGTAAGTTTAATCCATTTATCTTCATATCTATGCTTAGATTAGATGTTCTTGCGTTTATGAGCTACATTGAGCTATTTGTTAGAAAACTGAGGATTATGAGATTACTTTGAGCCATTAGATTAAATTACATTTTTTTAAGGATTTTTTTTCTTTCTTTCTTTAAGGATTTTTAAGTGTTGGAAACCTTGAATTTGAATAATGAGAAGCTTGACATGATGCCCTAGATTATCATTATAGCCAACCCCTCCAAAAAAAAAAAAAAAAAAAAAAAAAAAAAAAAAAAAAAGAGTGTGATATGAATATTCTCACCCAAGACATAATATGGGGCATATCTTATTGACCTGCCTGCATTGACAAAACAAAAATGAAAAACAATTAGCAAAAGAAAATGTAATAATATATCTTTTTCTTTTTGTTCTTTTGAATTAAGGATTAACAACCGTTATTATAAATAAATAAATAAAATTAAATTAGAAATAATCTCAAAGTTTGATTATTCTTGCTTTATATCCAAATATAGCACAATTAAACTTGCAATAGAGTGTAAGCATTCTTACCATTGGGAATGAAGTTGGTATACAGGTCCAAAATCAACTCTGCCAAAATAAAAGAAAGCCCAAGTTAAACAACTAACAGGTGACCAAAAAAAATAATTAGAAGAGGCAAAAAAAATTTTCCAACATTTAGAGGGGACAACATCGGAAAACATTATTATTTTATTTTACAGGTAAAAAATAAAATTTTCTATATTTTATAAGGTAAACTTAAAAAAAAAATTAAAATTAAGAAGGTCGCCGCCACAGCTGGCCACCCCTAGTTCCATCATTGGTGACCAATCAACACTGCTTATTAATGAAAGCTCTTTTAGAAATCGAACTTACCATGCGCATTAGTAAATAGCGCTCCTAATCCTGCATCAACACAAAAAGAGTACAAAAAGATTTAATTTTTTGATTGTACATGTCAATTAATGCAAGTATGATTATAATAAAAATGAATTTGATTGCATGGATATATTCAAAACAAGTTTTAATTATTACAAAGGCCACCAGCTTCAGGGAGGTGCTATGGATATAATTCAAATGTGTATATTTGAATTAGTTTGTCTCAATTTAGCTTATTTTAACTATAAAGATTCTTATAGGGTGTGATTTTATTTTATTTTTGATTATTTCATTTTTGTAAACTACTCTACTATAATTTTCATAATAATATTAATAAGGTTCAATTTCTCTTTTAAATTTGGAAACTAAATCATTAAAAAAAATCCAAGCTATGCGGGAATTGTACTCTAAATTTAATTTTATTCTCCCAATACCCTAAATTTTAACTTTAGTTACAATAACACTCTAATTTCAAATTATACCAAATATTAAAATAAAAAATATTTTATTCATTAAACTGGGCATAATTTAATGAAAAAAAAAATATTAGTTTCATATTATACCCAATATTAAAATAAAAAATTAGGTTGGTGACCAATCAACACTGCTTATTAATGAAAGCTCTTTCAGAAATGGAACTTACCAACGGCATTATAATATCTGTCACTTACATCTGCATCAACACAAAAAGAGTGCAAAAGATTTAATTTTTTGATTGTACATGTCAATTAATGCAAGTATGATCATAATAAAAATGATTTTGATTATATTCAAAACAAGTTTTAATTATTATAAAGGCCACCAGCTTCGGGGAGGTGCTATGGATATAATTCAAATGTGTATATTTGAATTAGTTTGTCTCAATTTAGCTTATTTTAACCATAAAGATTCTTATAGGGTGTGATTTTATTTTATTTTTGATTATTTCATTTTTGTAAACTACTCTACTATAATTTCATAATAATATTAACAAGGTTCAATTTCCCTTTTAAATTTAAGGGCTAAATCATTAAAAAAACCCCAAACTATACGGGTAGTTTTAATTGTATCCTAAATTTAACTTTATTCTCCTAATATCTTGATTTTAACTTTAATTACAATAACACCCTAGTTTCAAATTGTATCTAATATTAAAAATAAAAAATAATATTTTATTTATTAAATCGGATATAATTTAATGAAAAAAATATTAGTTTCAAATTATACCCAATATTAAAATAAAAAATAAAATACTTTTTATTTATTCATATAATATTAATAAGTAATGATTCTCTAAAAATAAAATTATGTCACAACGAATAAAACCTATTTTTATAAAAGATCTAACTCAAGTATAATTTCAATAAATCCTAACTAAAATTCTATGCTTAAACAATAGCAAAACAAAAACCGAAACTAATACGCATACTTATAACTAACTAAAATTTATTATTTTACTTGACTTTTTATGAATTTTAAAAAAATCATAGCAATATTAGTTATGGTGTCGTAAATTTTTTATTAATATGACCATAGGTCCAACAAAAATAAATGTAATTAAAATGCTATTGTAACTAAAATTGAAGTTCAGGGTACTAAAAGAAGAAAGTTAAATTTATGATACAGTTACAACTACCTACAAAGTTTGTGATTTTTTGAATGATTTAGCCAAATTTGGGTGCTATATATGATTTATCCAAAAATTAATTTTTTATGCAATCATTATCCTAATTTTACATCATATGAGCAAAAGGGTCAATTTTTAACCAAAAAAAAAAAAAAAAGTAAAATAACAAACTATTATTTTATTAAAAGTAAATAATAAAAATTATTATTTCATTCTTTTTAGCTACAAATTTGATCTTTGTAGTTATTTGTTGTAAATTTGGGACAATAATTATATAAAAAATTAATTTATTTATAAGTAATTTGGGAGTGCAAATTGAACTTTATGTAATTCAAATTGGAGAGAGATTCATATAAAATTCTCTCAGTATTATCTTTCTTTCCCACTATTCTTGCTATGGGAAACCTTATAAATGTAGAAACAACACAGGTAGAATGTTTCTTACCAACACCAGCATGATAAATATCTTTTTTACTACGCACGTGGCGTAGACTCTGAAGCAGCCCTGCGCATAAAAAAAAAAATAAAAAAAAATAAAAAGGAAGGAGGAGGAAGTTGTCAGGATGAATTTAAGACGAGGATACGATAAATGGAAAGTAAGTGATGGGAACTCCGCAGATTATAAAATTATATTGGTATAAAGAGGAGAGAATGACTTTCCTAGATTTGGTTTGTGCATCCAAAGAAAAAAAGAATACATTTTTCTAAAAATAAAAATATTTTAATCATTTAATGGAAAAAAAAAATAGGATTAAGTGAAAACAATTTTTAGCAAATAACAACAATTTTTTTTAAATTAGTCATTGAAAACATTTTCTATATAGAAAGGATAATAATGCAAAACAGCTCCTTACAGTGGACATCTCGACGTAGCAAGGGCTCTCCTATTTCTACGTAGACAAAGAGAAATATTAGTTTTATATACAAAATGAAAACACAAAATAAAAATGAAAAAGACAAATATCAAATGATTTTTTTTCCCCTTTTTCTCTTTGAAACACAAAATAAAAATTGAAATATTACTCATGCACTAGGCAAGACTGGCTTTGAATCCAACTAAAATGCCATGCCAAAAATACTTTTTCATTAGTATTTTTTTTTTCTTTGCAGTAAATATAAAACTAAGAAAGACATATAATGACTATATGGGATAAAAAAGATCACCCAAAACGCAATTTTTTATTGGTTGAATGAGTCCTAATTAGTCTTGGTCACAATTCAGATTTGAACCAGAACTGATTTACAATCATAATAACCGTTCAAACCCAACTTGAAATGGAGTCCATGGAAATGAAACGTACCATAACAGTAATTCGTAATGTTGGCAATGTCTAGGTTGCAGCGGTTTCCTGATAGTTGTCACAGCAAGCCCTAAACCATGAAATCTCAAACCCATATGACATAATGCGGTGAATATCCAGATATGAAATGTCCATCTCTTCTTTTGGCAGAAAAGATGCCATAACTATCTGCTCAACACGGCAAGAATCCACCAAATCCATCACAGAAGTAGAGCGAGAGACAAGCATTATATACCAATAACCTGAATTATGATAATTGAATTAATATAATATTGCAGTTATAATTAACTTATTAGGGCCTTGCTCTTGTTAAATGTTAATGGACTAGACTGCTAAAATTAATAATAATAACCTCACCTGAATAATACGTGCTATTGATGCAAGGATGAGTATCCACATAAAGTGGAGAATCCAGTATTCGATGTTCACAGTTTACCAAAACTATGCTCTGATAGTACTCAGTCACAAAATAGTTAGGTCCTCGGAAATAATCCCATATATATGGAGTAGCCCAATACCGATTATAGAAAAGGTTCAAAGAATGGCGAGGAAAGAAGGAGCAGTTATCCTTTTGGATAAGAGCATCTACTATTCGAATTGTGAAGTTATTGTAATTAATAGACAGAACGTAATATTTAGCTGAATCCAAGTTTACTACTGTAAGGTTGTTTTCACAAACAAGTTGAAGGTTTTGGTTGCCACAGGTTGCCGGATCAGTGTTAAGGCGAAAAGGGTAGCTTATGTTGTAACACCCGCCGCCCGATCCCGAAAGACCTGACGGTGGATGCCATATTCGGTGCCGGAGGCACCGTCCTAATCTACATATAAACCATATAATCATATTATGAATTAGAAGTGACTTAGTATTCATAAGTTTAGAAAGTAATAATATTTTGTTTTGAAAATGAGTTGGGAGAGTCCTACAGAAAAACTGCAAGAGTTTCCCCTAAAAATAGAAGTTGCCAAACATATGAATACAAAGCACTCCCAATTCCAAACTCCAAACCCCATCAAACTCAAATAACAACACAAGAGCACTTCTATCATTTCATATCCTTAATAACATCATAATATTGATCAATTCAATACATTCATTTACACATATCAACTTCTAATGTTCTAATCATTAAATAAGTCCAAGTTTATCTCCCAATATATATACACCAAAATAATTTACAATAACATGCTTAAGTTATAAATGAAATAATATAGTCTCCAAAAATGTAATACTTATACATGCCATAATTTTTAGTTACAAAAAAAATACTAAGTAACTACCAAAATATCTGTTCAGCTCTGATGCTACTCTTCAGGTCTTTAAGCAGCAAGCACAATCTCCAACCTGCGTGTGATAAAATCAACGCGCTGAGTATAAAACTCAGTGGTGCTCATAAAACACAACAAACCAATGTTGTGATGACAACATACTTAAAAAAAAATCATTTATATACATCACATCATTAAATTTGAACATGCAATACATATGTACAACAACACATCATGCTTAGAAATTCAGTTGATATCATAAATAAGTTATGGTAAACTACGAGTTATTAACATAATGTGATCTCATTTATTTCACTTCCTTAAAACTATTTTACAAGGGCTCACATACACTTAGGAGAAAAAGAAGCAGATAAGTTTTCATAGCTCATTCATAATGGCCTTAGGTCGCCAACCTTTTCATAACATATAGAGCGCATCCGCCCTAACATAAGACACCCACGTGCCTAGCATATGATCATAGCTTCTTATCATAATGGCATCAAATGCCGAGCATGCTCATCATACATAATAAAATCAAATCATGCATCAAATCCACACCAAGTATATTAGAGCCCAAAAACATTTCTCATAAAATTCATTTTCTTTAGTCTTCTCAAAATAAAAATTAATTTAAACTTAAGTAATTCATAAAAATTCTCATACTTAAACAAAATGACTTAACATAGAAAATTTCCAGCATAAAAGTAACATTGACCTTTGCTGTGTTTTTAAAACATAACTTGAGTTATGGGTCTCCAAATTAAATGAAATTAGAGTCATTAGAAAGCTAAGACAAAATCCTACAAATGTTATGAAGGGATCACAGCCCAGATCAAAATGAAAGATAACAAAACAAAGCTAGGAACACAGACTAACAGACCAGACCTGATTCAGCAGAACCAAGTCCATTGTTTATTGAATTCCTACTAAACCCCACACTCAAATTAAACCAATCTAGAACGAGAGAATTCTCAAGACACAGGGAAACAACTTTTATGAAGAACTCAGAGCCTAATCTTGTCATTATAGTGGTCAAAATGGGCACTCAATTCAGTGATGCAAGTGGCCCAACACAAACAGAGGCAGTTTGGGTGTTTCAGCCATAAGTTGAGTTATATATCTCCAAATTGGACACAAGAGGATGGGTTGGAAAGCTAAGAGATAGAGCTACAACTTTTATGAAGGACTCAGACACAAATGGAAATTAAAAAGGACCGAAAAATGTTCCTAAATCTCACTCAAAATCACGTTTTTCCCAAATTCAGTTTACTTTAGCCATGAAAGGAACATGAACCACAAATATACAAGGTAGAAATGTCTACCACAACATAAATACTCATCAAACATCATCCAAGAGCATGTAATGGCAACCAAAATTCAACAAATCAATCATTTCATACAAAATCTCAAAATATACACATAATAGCATAAAGGCACAAAATCAAAATTTTGAATAAGGTAAGTGTGTTTATGAACACTAACCTTCAAAACAAGCTTTAACAAGCTTTAATCAAAGCTTCTCAAGCTTTGGTCTTGCCTTTATCCTTATTAGAAGGCTCTCCACCCTCTACATGGAAGAAACTCAAAATCAAACAAAGAAAACAAATAAAAGAAGTAATTGGAGCATGATTAAGCATGTAGATGCTAAAAGACAACTCTAAAACCAAAAATAATGAGATTATCATAAAATCACTTACTTGACCCAAGTAGGAAAATCACCAAATTCCTTGAAATTAGTCCCCAAAAATGACTTATCTAGCTTCACTCTCTAATATTTAGTGCTTAAATCAAGTTGGATGGGTGAATTTAAGGTGTTTACTTGGTAAGAATTGAAGAAAATGAAGAAGAAGAAGAAGAAGAAGAAGAAGAAGGAGGAGGAGGAAGAAACGTGTAAGGCATAAGAAGAAGGAACAAATTTGGTGCTCAATAATTGATAGTTGCTTTATTAAAGCAACTAAGGGGTATTTTGGTCTTTTCTCCAAATAGGAGGGTGTTTTGGTCTTTTCTCCAAATATTCTCCAATTAAATTCCTTCAAAATATTATTTATCTCCACAAAACTCTCTAATTTATTCCATAAAAATAATTCCTTAAATTTTCTTTATAAAAATAATTGCTCAAATTTCCTTACTTAATATAGCACCATAATTCACTATTCACTAATTATCTAAATTCTCCAAAAATATTTCTTACTTGCTTTCTACCCATAAAAACCATGCATACATGCTCCAAAAATGTTAAATAAAATATAAAACATAAATAGTAATTTTTCCGGACAAAAAATAATACCAACTTCCGGACCGGTGGTACTATTCACAGACCAGTAAACTACTATTAAAACACAGAAAAAATGGGGCGTTACAGCTCTCCCCCCCTTAAAGAATTTCGTCCTCGAAATTCACCTGAATTAAACAACTGAGGATGCTGTTGTCTCATAATATCTTCACTTTCCCATGTAGCTTCCTCGGTCTTATGGTTTCTCCAAAGAACCTTTACCAACAGAATTCTCTTATTCCTTAGTTCCTTGATTTCCCTAGTAAGTATCCTCACTGGTTCTTCCTCATAAGTTAAATCTGGCTCTATAGTCAAAGATTCCACTGATATTACGTGTGATGGGTCGGACCGATACCTCCTCAACATAGATACGTGGAAAACATTATGTATCCTATCCAGGTCTGGTGGTAAACCTAGTCTATAGGCTAATGGACCCACACGCTCAATGATCTCATATGGACCAATGAACCTAGGACTAAGCTTACCCTTTCTTCCAAATCTCAATATCTTTTTCCACGGAGATACCTTAAGGAAAACCTTATCTCCCACTGCATACTCTATATCTTTCCTTTTCAAATCCGCATAAGATTTTTGACGATCTGAAGCTGCTTTCAATCTATCTCTGATAATTCTGACCTTTTCCTCTGTATCCCGAATCAAATCTGGACCTACCATCTTGCCCTCACTCAATTCTAACCAACACAGTGGAGTCCTACATCTCCTACCATATAGTGCTTCAAAAGGGGCCATCTGAATACTCGACTGATAACTGTTATTGTAGGAAAATTCTACAAGTCGAATGTACTTCTCCCAACTACCTTCAAACTCAATAGCACAAGCTCTTAACATATCCTCCAAAATTTGAATAACCCGCTCTGACTGACCATCTGTCTGAGGATGAAAAGCTGTGCTGAAATTCAGCTTCGTACATAGGGCCTCATGTAGCTTCTTCCAAAATCTAGAAGTAAATCTCGGATCTCTATCTAAAATGATGGAAGAAGGAACCCCATGTAATCTCACTATCTCATCTATATACAACTCTGCATATTGCTCCATGGTGAAGTCGGTCCTAACAGGAAGAAAGTGTGCTGACTTAGTTAATCTGTCAACTATTACCCATACGGCATCTTTTTTTTTAGGAGTTAAAGGCAATCCAGTCACAAAATCCATAGTAACCTTATCCCATTTCCACTCTGGAATAGAAGTAGGGTGTAACAAACCAGAAGGAAACCGATGCTCTGCTTTCACTTGCTGGCACGTCAAACACCTCGACACATAATCTGTGATATCCTCTTCATCGCCGGCCACCAATACTGTGATTTCAAATCCTGATACATCTTATCACTGCCAGGATGCATAGCATAGGGACTACTATGAGCTTCCTTTAAGATACTCTTTCTCAACTCTGAAATTTTAGGCTCACAAATCCGATCCCCAAAGTACAAGCAGTCGTCATCTTTAATAATAAATCTCTTTTTCCTTCCATCTCTGACTCGGTCTTTCCACAAGGCAATTGTCTCATCATCCCTCTGTGCATCTCGAATCTATTGAAGTAGACTAGGTCTAATCATAAGCTCTGCCACGAGTGCACCATTACTAGCTGCAGATAATCAAGTATTCATAGCATGTAAAGCAACCAAGGACTTCCTACTAAGTGCATCTGCTACCACATTAGCTTTACCCGGATGGTAATCAATGGTGAAGTCATAGTCCTTAAGTAGCTCTAACCATCTGCGCTATCTCAGATTAAGCTCCTTTTGAGTAAGCAGATACTTGAGACTCTTATGATCCGTATACAGATGACATTTCTCACCATACAAGTAATGCCTCCAAATCTTCAAAGCGAAGACTATAGCTGCTAACTCCAAATCATGCATAGGATAGTTCTTCTCGTGTGGTTTAAGCTGTCTAGAAGCATAATCAACTACCTTACCCTCCTGCATAAGCACACAACCCAATCCATTATGTGAAGCATCACTATACACATCATACGGTCTACCTGAAACTGGCTGTGTCAACACTGGAGCCTCAGTAAGCATCGTCTTCAGCCTCTCAAAACTATTCTGACATTTATCATTCCACTCGAATTTGACATCTTTTTGAAGAAGCCTAGTCAAAGGAGCCGTAATGAGAGAAAATCCCTTAACAAATCTTCTATAATAACCAGCCAATCCTAAGAAACTCTGAATCTCTGTAACATTCTTAGGTGGCTTCCATTCAAGCACTGCCTCTATCTTCTTCAGATCAACTCTAATACCCTCAACAGAAATAATGTGACCCAAGAAAGCAATCTCAGACAACCAGAATTCACACTTGCTCAGCTTAGCATACAACTGTCTCTCTCTCAATATCTGAAGTACAATTCTCAAATGGTGATCATGATCCTCTCTAGTCCGAGAATATACCAAGATGTCATCAATGAACACAACCACAAACTGATCTAAGTAAGGATGAAAGATCCAGTTCATCAAATCCATGAACACTACAGGAGCATTAGTCAAACCAAATGGCATTACCAAGAACTCATAGTGACCGTAGCGTGTCCTGAAAGCAGTCTTAGGTACATCTGATGCCTTCACCCTTAGCTCATGATAACCTGATCTCAGATCTATCTTCGAGAATACACTAGCTCCTCTCAACTGATCAAACAAAATCATCTATCCGAGGCAATGGATACCGATTCTTCACAGTAACTTTGTTAAGTTGTCTGTAATCAATACACAATCTAAGTGATCCATCCTTCTTCTTTACAAACAATACTGGAGCACCCCACGGAGATACACTAGGACAAATAAAACCCTTATCAAGCAACTCTTGAATCTGTATCTTTAACTCTTTCAACTCAGCAGGCGCCATCCGATACGGAGCAATGGATATTGGTGCAGTACCAGGTATAACCTCAATACCAAACTCAACCTCTCTCTCAGGAGGTAAACCAGGCAACTCCTCTGGAAACACATCCGGAAAATCACATACTGTGGGTATATCATGGACACTAGGAGATTCTGACTCTGGAGCAAGTACACAGGCTAAGTAGGCCTCACAACCATGCTGGATCAATCTTCTAGTAGTAGAAGCAGAAATCACATTAGAGAGGTAATCCGACCTCTCACCCACAACTACAATCTCCTCACCAGATGAAGTCTGGAGTGTAATCCTCTTAAGTCTACAATCAATCATAACTCCATGTCTAGATAACCAATCCATACCCAAGATCACATCAAACTCTCGGAAAGGCAACTCTATTAGATCTCCCAGAAACACATGGCCATAGATTACCAATGGACAATCTCTATACACCCGATTAACTACGACACTATGACCCAAGGGATTAGTAACCTCAATACTATGCTCTAACATATTAGCATGCATATTACCCAATCTACCCACATTTATGCATAAATATGAATGAGTAGAGCCAGGATCAATCAAAGCATATACAGAAATATCAAAGAGAGAGAATGTACCAATGATAACATCTGGGGCATCCTGCTCCTCCCTAGTCCGGATAGCATACGCTCTAGCAGGTGCTCTGGACTCAAATTTTTCCACTGTCTCTAAAGATGGCCTCTGACTCCCACTGCCTCCTGTATCACCACGGCCTCTGCCTCTACCTCTCGAAACATAAGGAGCCGACCTCCCTACCTGAGGAGCTGCACTCGCCAAAGTCATAGGGCAGTCTCGAAGCAAATGCTCTGTAGACCCACATCGAAAGCATGCCCCAGAAAGTCTCCTACAAACCCCGGGATGCTTCTTTCCACACTGAGGACATGGCCGAATATCAATCCACGTAGCACCTCCACCACTAGCAACATGTAACATCCTAGTGAGACGAGTTGAGTCATTTCATAGAGGTGAGTTGAGTTGGGTTGAACCAAACCTGGTTGGGGTAGAATGAATGATAAGTGGACTTATTTGCATGGAAAGTTTAGGACTTGTTTGCATCAAAACATACAGCTTGGGTATTCAGTTGTAGCCTTGGTATACTTGAGGTACCAATTAGAGAGTTTACACAGCCAAATCACCTTCTTCTAGAGTCTACCCGTTCCTATCATTTTCACTTTCCCCATTTTCACGTTTTTCATTCTCTTCTTACGTTTCCCTTCCATTGCCTTGCACTTTTCATGCAAGTTACGCATTAAGTCAACTCCAAGTAAGTAGAAGTCCTTGAAGTTATATGTTATTCAATCTTTAATTTCGTTATATTGGAGATGAGTTATGAGACTTCTTGTGTATAGGAGAAGAAAGTTCAAAAGTAGCAGAAAAGAGAAGCTTAAAATAGAGTCCAAGCTTTTTGGAACGCAAGGTTTGATATCTCTTGTTATTTCCCATGTTCTTTGCATGAAAATTGTGTGGAGTGTTGCTCATGAGATCATGTGTTGCTTATTGTTGAGTGAAAGAAGTGGAAAGGATGTGAAAACAGGGGATGAATATATGAAGTGGAAACAGAGTTTGCTGGAAATTTTACCAGCAACTTCATCTTGATTTCGACCTTATTAAATGATGGAATTAGGAAGTGTCATAGAAGAGTTATTTGTTCCTCTATGTGTTAGCTTTACGTGGGTTTTTGAATCACTCAATTTGGAGTTGTATATTGTGAGATATGGCCAAAAGAGTACAGACTGTGCAGGCTGGAAACCGCGCGCGCGAATTGCATGAATAAGGTCGCGACTTGTCTCTGACTCTCATTTTGCACTCTACGCGGTCGCGACTTTCATCTGCGTGCTCGCGACTTTCACCTACAACTCTCTGACTCTCAAATGGCACATCTTGCGCTCGCGACTTCCATGTGCGCGATCGCGACTTGATCTTGCGCTCGCGACTAAGGTTGCGCGGTCGCGACTTTGAGCCAGAAACTCACTGACTCTCCACTTGCACATTACGCGATCGCGACCTCCATGTGCGCGCTCGCGACTTTCACCTGATAATACACTGTCTCTCATATGGCACTGTACGCGCTCGCGACTTCCACAGGCTGTAACACCCCTTCCCGGTCCACCCGTTAAACCGAATGAACCGAGCCGAGACGCTACAATCTGGTTGAACTTATATCCTGCCATGCTGATATCATACTGTATGCAAAATATGAATATAAACACTCCCAATTACACTCTAAACTTTCAACATCTCCAAGAATCATCATAACGCAATAACCCTTTATATATATATCTTTAATAATTGTATAAATCCTCAAAAGCATTTAATATCTAGCAATTAATTTCATAAAGAATCTATATCAAGCTTTCATAACCTAATCATACCACCTATAGTAAACTATTTCATCTTCAATCATTTCATAAATATTATTCTTATCTCCAGCTACTTACACCAAAATAATTACATGTTTCACTTATGTTTACAATCACATAAGCTCTAACAATATAATAATTATACATGCCATAAATCTTAATACATGCCATAATTCTTAATTATACAACTCTTAATTATACAATATAAGCTTAATTATACAATGCTCAATTTTCTATGACCAAAATAAGCTCTTTTGCTTTGATAGTACGCCTCAAATCTTCAAGTAGCAACCACGATCGTCAACCTGCGCGTGATGAAAATCGACGCGCTGAGTATAAAACTCAGTGGTGCTCATAATTCACATACTAAACAAAGTGCAATGGCAACTAACTTATTATACCAATTTCATAAAGAGTTGATACTCATAGGATCAGTAAATTTCAACATAAATGTCTCTTTATAGCAACGAATAGACTTCTAAGTCATAAACATCAATAATTGAGTTCTAATTTCTCATAAAGCATTTACATGAACCTTAAATCACGCATTATGATTCTCTCATGATCTTACCTGCTGTTCATTTTGTTAATAAACATGTAAGAATACATAACAGTATATGTTCATTGTCTTACTTGCTATTCATTATACTGTATGACTTATGCACTTTTAGTCACATCATATAAGTTATGATTAATCACAACTCATGACTGTATGGCTCCTTAAGAATTAAATAAATAAACTTGTAAGCATATATAACATTATACTTTCATGATCTTACCTGATGTTCTTTATGCTGTATGAACTCTGCAACTTTGATTAAATTCAATGAATATATGAAGAAACATATAAGCACATACATATGTGGAAATAAATACACATTTACTCACATATGGAATGTAAGCACACATATCATGATACCTTCATGTTTAACTTGATGATCTTTCTTGCTGTTTAGTATACTGTATGATTATTCAATTTGTAGTCAATATAACTGTATAGCTCCATAAGGTTATAGTGAAACCGAAGTGATAAGATAAACTGTATGAAACTGTATGAAACTGTGTGCTATAGGCCCCGAACCGGATTCGCCTATGCCACTATTGTCCGTTTTGGTGCCCCTAACCGGATTTGCACCGCACGATTTAATCATATCCACTCAACGGCCTGTAGCCGGAGTAACAAACTGTATAGGGCGCAGATCTGCTATTCTATGTCGCGACATAGCCTTATCTACATGGTTTCTACCTAACCTCAATGGAGCTTAAGATTAGCATGTCAACAATATAACACAATAGCACATAAATGGTTTCACAACGTCATAGTTCATCATATTGATTTGATTTACACCATATAAATGCTTACATGTTGTTTTAATTCATGTTCTTATGTTATATGTTTGTTTTACAATGATTGGATGCATGCATGTTGAGCAAAGGAATGTAATTGTATAGAAAATGAAGGCCAAAATGCATGAAAACACAAGTCGTGAGCGCGCAGGGCAAAGTCGCGAGCGCGAGATGCTTCCCACAGAGAAGTCGCGAGCGCGTCTTCAAACCTCGCGAGCGCGAGAAGTGCAATCGAGAGTCAGAGAGGTTTCTGGCTCAAGTCGCGACCGCGCAGCACAAGTCGCGAGCGCGAGATGAAGTCGCGAGCGCGCTTGCGGAGTTCGCGAGCGCGAAATGCGCAAACTGAGAGTCAGAGAGCTTCTAGCCGAAGTCGCGACCGCGCATGTGAAAGTCGCGAGCGCGACTTGCTTTCCAGACCGCGCGAGCGCGCGACGTATTTCCAGATTGTGCAGTCTGTGTTCTTTTGATCATATCTCTCAATAGACAACTCCGATTTGAATGATTCAAAAACCCATGTAAAGCTAACACATAGAGGAACAAATAACTCTTCTATGACACTTCCTAATTCCATCATTAAATGGGGTCAAAATCAAGATGAAGTTACTGGTCACATTTTCAGCAAGCCCTGTTTCAACATAAACTCAATATTTACTTCATTTATTCAATACCTCCCCTGTTTTCTCATCATTTCCAGTCCTCCCACTCAACATGAAGCAATATTATAACAACACACCACACAATTTCTCATGCAAAGAAAATGGTAAATATAAAGAGATATCACACCTTCACTTAACAAGCTTGGAAGCTTCTTCTTAGCTTCCTTTTTCTTCTGCCTTGAGCTCACTTCTCCTATACATGAGAATTCTTATGAATCATCTAAAAAATATCACCAAATGATTCACGTATGAAATTCAAGAAGGTTTACTTACTTGGATAGAAGAGAAGTTGAATTAATGTTTAACTCCCATGAAAATCTTCACCACCATTAAACGTGATGGAGAAAGGAAAGTTTAAGAGGAAAGGAGAGGAAGAAGATGAAGATAAGGATGAAGAAATGAAAATGAAATGGAATCCACGGGTAGTCTCTAGAATGTCATTGATTTTTATATGAAAATTACCAAATGGTACCTCAAGTGTCAAAATGGTACAACTTAATACCTCAACTTTATACTTTAGTGAAATCAAGTCCTAATCCTTATACTTTGATCTTTTTGTTTCCTTCAAGTAAGTCCACTTCTTTTCCTTATTTCAATGTCATCCCATTCTAGCCCACTCTCGAATCTAATGGATCGAACCGGGTTTTGGATCAGCCCGACTCGACTCTAAGCAACGACTCGATTCAATAGAAAAATGGGACGTTACACAGGCGCGCTCGCGACTTTGATTTTCATGCATTTTTGGACTTCAATTTCACTACAATTGTATTCCTTTGCTTACCATATATGCCTCCAATCATTTTAGCATCAAAACATAACATAAGAACATGGATTAAAACAACATGTAAGCAATTATATGATGTGAACTCAAATCAATATGATGAACTATGAAGTTGTGAAACCATTTATGTGCTATTGTGTTACATTGTTGATATGCTAATATTAAGCTCCATTGAGGTTGGGTAGAAACCATGTAGATAAGGCTATGTCGCGACATAGAATAGCAGATCTGCGCCCCATACAGTTTGGAACTCCGGCTACAGGCCGTTGAGTGGATATGATTAAACCGTGCGGTGCAAATCCGGTTAGGGGCACCAAAACGGACAATTGTGGCATAGGCGAATCCGGTTCGGGGCCTATAGCATACAGTTTCATACAGTTTCATACAGTTATCTTATCACTTCGGTTTCACTATAACCTTATGGAGCCATACAGATATCTTGACTTAATCATACAGTATAATAAAGAGAAAGAAAGACCATCAAAGTAAACTGAACATGTCATGATATGTGTGCTTATCTGTACTATATGTGTTTACATGGTTCTTTTACATATGTATGTGTTTAGTTGTTTATTTTATATTGAGATATCTACTGAGCTTTATTAGCTCAGCGAGTTACCTGTTTAACTCGCAGGTTTTGAGACTGGTTCATAGAGAGTCGGATTACAACTGCTGAAGTTCATCTACAGAAGACTCAATCTTCAGGGTAGCTAGTCATTTTACTGTGTATCTTTTGTCTATCCTTTTTATGGCATGTACAGGGCACACAGTTGGGCCCAATTCATTTTGTAAACAGTATCATGTCTTGTATATATTATATACATTATTAATGTAACAGCATCAGCATGCTAATATTTTCTATATACAGTATGATGTAAGCATGACAGGACATACAGTCATCCAGTTTGTAGCGTCTCGACTCGGTTTATTCGGGTTTACGGGTGGACCGGGAAGGGATGTTACACAACAGATGTGGTCTGTGGAGCTGCTCTGCCATAAGTACCTTGGCCATGTCTCTGAATAGGTCTAGACCAGGTCTGTGATGAACCTCTGTGCCTCTTACTACTAGACTGAGCCCCAGAAGTCTGTCCTGATACCATACCCTGAACCCTCTTTTGTTGACCCTGCTGACTCCTTTGCCTCCTAGCCTGCTGCTCATTCCTCACTTCCTCAAGCTCTAAAGCTGCCTTCACTAGGGAAGACAATGATGTATGAGGATGAGCAACTAGATGCATGCGGTATTCATCATGCAAGCCTTTCCTGAAGCGCTTGCATCTATCCGATTCAGTAGGAATCATCTCAGTAGCATACCTGCTCAACCGGATGAACTCTCTCTCATATTCAGCCACAGACATTCTGCCCTGTTTTAATGCTAAAAACTCTGCTTTACGTTGGTCAATGTAAAGCTCCCCAAAATATTTCTGTCTGAACTCAGAAAGAAAGAAGTCCCAAGTCCTCTGCTCAGCACTAACTGTCCGTGATATAGTATCCCACCACTGGTAAGCTTCCTCTCTCAATAAGGAAGTGGCACAAACCAAACTGTCTACAGGTGAGCACTGCATCTGCTCCAATATCCTCTCCACAGACTGGAGCCAATACTCTGCTGCAGAAGCCACATCATCCTTTCTACCCATAAACTCAACAGCTCCATATTTCCTCAGTTTCTCAATAGGGGGACGAACTGGAACAGGGGCTGGAGCAACTGGAGCCTGGGGAACAGCTCCTGCTGCTTGCCTCACGCAGCAACTAACTGCTGAACAAACGTATCCTGGTTAGGCCCAGTAGGACCTGCAGCAGCTTGCCCCACCCTCGAGGCGTGCTTCGCATCAGAACCCACAGCACCACTAGCGGCATCTCCAACAGGAATACCACCACTAGGAGGGACATAACTATCCACCTCCTCATCAGACAGATGTTGAGACATCACTCAACTCCTACAAAGACCAAAAAGGTTTGCATCAGAGAGAAGTTCCAAACCAAATCAATATGGCATGTATTTAACTTAAATTACTCATACTCTCACTTCAAAATAGATAAATTCCTAGAACCGCCTAAACCTATGCTCTGATACCACTAAATGTAACACCCGCCGCCCGATCCCGAAAGACCTGACGGTGGATGCCACATTCAGTGCCGGAGGCACCGTCCTAACCTACATATAAATCATACAATCATATTATGAATTAGAAGTGACTTAGTAATCATAAGTTTAGCAAGTAATAATATTTTGTTTTGAAAATGATTTGGGAGAGTCCTACAGAAAAACTGCAAGAGTTTCCCGTAAAAATAGAAGTTGCCAAACATATGAATACAAAGCACTCCCAATTCCAAACTCCAAACCCCATCAAACTCCAATAACAACACAAGAGCACTTCTATCATTTCATATCCTTAATAACATCATAATATTGATCAATTCAATACATTCATTTACACATATCAACTTCTAATGTTCTAACCATTAAATAAGTCCAAGTTTATCTCCCAATATATATACACCAAAATAATTTACAATAACATGCTTAAGTTATAAATGAAATAATACAGTCTCCAAAAATGTAATACTTATACATGCCATAATTTTTAGTTACAAAAACAATACTAAGTAACTACCAAAATATCTCTTCAGCTCTGATGCTACTCTTCAGGTCTTTAAGCAGCAAGTACAATCTCCAACCTGCGCGTGATAAAATCAACGCGCTGAGTATAAAACTCAGTGGTGCTCATAAAACACAACAAACCAATGTTGTGATGACAACATACTTAAAAAAAATCATTTATATACATCACATCATTAAATTTGAACATGCAATACATATGTACAACAACACATCATGCTTAGAAATTCATTTGATATCATTAATAAGTTATGGTAAACTACGAGTTATTAACATAATGTGATCTCATTTATTTCACTTCCTTAAAACTATTTTACAAGGGCTCACATACACTTAGGAGAAAAAGAAGCAGATAAGTTTTCATAGCTCATTCATAATGGCCTTAGGTCGCCAACCTTTTCATAACATATAGAGCGCATCCGCCCTAACATAAGACACCCACGTGCCTAGCATATGATCATAGCTTCTTATCATAATGGCATCAAATGCCGAGCATGCTCATCATACATAATAAAATCAAATCATGCATCAAATCCACACCAAGTATATTAGAGCCCAAAAACATTTCTCATAAAATTCATTTTCTTTAGTCTTCTCAAAATAAAACTTAATTTAAACTTAAGTAATTCATAAAAATTCTCATACTTAAACAAAATGACTTAACATAGAAAATTTCCAGCATAAAAGTAACATTGACCTTTGCTGTGTTTTTAAAACATAACTTGAGTTATGGGTCTCCAAATTAAATGAAATTAGAGTCATTAGAAAGCTAAGACAAAATCCTACAAATGTTATGAAGGGATCACAGCCCAGATCAAAATGAAAGATAACAAAACAAAGCTAGGAACACAGACTAACAGACCAGACCTGATTCAGCAGAACCAAGTCCATTGTTTATTGAATTCCTACTAAACCCCACACTCAAATTAAACCAATCCAGAACGAGAGAATTCTCAAGACACAGGGAAACAACTTTTATGAAGAACTCAGAGCCTAATCTTGTCATTATAGTGGTCAAAATGGGCACTCAATTCAGTGATGCAAGTGGCCCGACACAAACAGAGGCAGTTTGGGTGTTTCAGCCATAAGTTGAGTTATATATCTCCAAATTGGACACAAGAGGATGGGTTGGAAAGCTAAGAGATAGACCTACAACTTTTATGAAGGACTCAGACACAAATGGAAATTAAAAAGGACCGAAAAATGTTCCTAAATCTCACTCAAAATCACGTTTTTCCCAAATTCAGTTTACTTTAGCCATGAAAGGAACATGAACCACAAATATACAAGGTAGAAATGTCTACCACAACATAAATACTCATCAAACATCATCCAAGAGCATGTAATGGCAACCAAAATTCAACAAATCAATCATTTCATACAAAATCTCAAAATATACACATAATAGCATAAAGGCACAAAATCAAAATTTTGAATAAGGTAAGTGTGTTTATGAACACTAACCTTCAAAACAAGCTTTAACAAGCTTTAATCAAAGCTTCTCAAGCTTTGGTCTTGCCTTTATCCTTATTAGAAGGCTCTCCACCCTCTACATGGAAGAAACTCAAAATCAAACAAAGAAAACAAATAAAAGAAGTAATTGGAGCATGATTAAGCATGTAGATGCTAAAAGACAACTCTAAACCCAAAAATAATGAGATTATCATAAAATCACTTACTTGACCCAAGTAGGAAAATCACCAAATTTCTTGAAATTAGTCACCAAAAATGACTTATCTAGCTTCACTCTCTAATATTTAGTGCTTAAATCAAGTTGGATGGGTGAATTTAAGGTGTTTACTTGGTAAGAAT